>NW_009708473.1:56366-59222 GCF_000703405.1 Apaloderma vittatum | reverse complement strand
CTGGAACCTGCCAGGCTTCCGAGCAGGGAGAGAGGGACGGGGGCTGCCCTCCAGCCAACAGAACGTGCTGTAAACCAGCCACCGAGCACAGCGGGGTTGCTGGGAAAAGTTATTTTGCGTTGTCGAGGCAGCTCCAGCTGCGCGCCCTGCCTCCATCGAAAGACCCGCTACAGGGTTGAGGTTCTGGGTTCTGCTTGCGTCGGTTCTGCCTTTCGCGTAGTCAGCAGCTTGCCTTCAGAAATGTCGACGTGTCTTGAGCTGTGGCAGCAGATGTACTTTTTTTTTCACGTTAAACGATTTGAGGAGTTAAGACGCTTTGCGAGCCAGTGGCGTTGAGTAAAAGGTGCAAAAAGAAAAGGGAGCTTCTAGAAAATGCTCTGTTTCTTGTGGAAGGCAAAACCCCCGATGTTGCCAATTAAGTACTTAGCATGTGCAGCTATCAAAATAAGAAAAGTCTCCCAGCTACAGGTGTGGAACATGCTGCATATGACTTCAGTTCCGCTGCTGGAAGGAATGCTAATAGGCAGGCTTAAAGAGCAACAATGTGTCTGTATAGTGCTTGACTCATTTGACAACCTTTTCTCATAAGAAAATGGAAAATCAGAAGTTTGAACATCTTGCAAAATCATTTTGGATTAGTATGCACTATGGGCATTTTGCTCTCACTCTCTTTATGTTTGGTCTCATATGAAAATCTAAGATGCTTTCTTTCCATAGGGGGTCACTGATCTAGTTAAAAAAAGCTAGAAACCTTGTATTTCCATCCTGATCAGCAGTTTATTTCATTCCAAAATAGGTGATATTTGCCTGTCCAAAGTATTTTACCCAGGAGTAGGGTTTTTTTCCTTTAGTTTATTAGTT
Organism: Apaloderma vittatum; assembly: GCF_000703405.1. Classification (NCBI taxonomy): domain Eukaryota; kingdom Metazoa; phylum Chordata; class Aves; order Trogoniformes; family Trogonidae; genus Apaloderma; species Apaloderma vittatum. The sequence continues at coordinate 58,361 of NW_009708473.1, read as the reverse complement.
AATAGTTGTCATTAAAAGTCTCTGCAGAGATTGTTTTCATTTTTGTCCTTATTTTTTTCTGTTGTTTCATATACACAGTTCCTGTTTGTAACTGATGCGTTTGTTTATCAATATGCTTGACAGAATGGGAAGGAGATTTGTCACATTGCATGTAGCATACCAGGCTCTGCAGGGTGCTAATACCACACAAACAACATTTTGCAAGTTTCAGCTCACAGAGTTCCTGTTGCTGTATTCTGCTTTCAGGAAGGAACATGGTAGGGGCTGTGCAGATGAAGCAAAAAAACAGAACACAGACCTTACCAAAATAGTCAAAGTACAAATTCTACTCTAACTCCAAACTGTTTCTTCTGCCCTCGGGGCTGGGACTGCTGTTTCTACAAAGTGGTATACCCTAGGAAAGCCAAACATAGCCGACACCATCACCAAAATATCTGCTCTGGAGAGGTCCAGAACTTATCTTGTAAAGTCTCAACACCTTAAATAATATTAATTTGGAGGGAATTGGATGTGATGGTTTCCAGTGGCAGTGTCACAGGGCATTAGTTGCATTGCACAAGCTCATGGCATTTCTGCTTAGCTTTGATGGATCCAGCGTGCAACTTTGGCCTCTGTTCCAACGCTTTCACAGCCCCTGGGAAACTGTTATTGGAACTTGCATTTATTTTTAAGCAAGGAAAGTTACTTGCTAGATGAATTCTTTGACTAATCACTATCTGCTAGGGTGGCAGCTCGACTAAGACTGATCAAAAAAGTAAAAAGTTGTTCTCATTTCATAAAATGCCAGATCTCTCACAGTGGAAAGAAGCAACCACTCCTAGGTATAGCCAATGGCCCACTCCTTAAGGCAAAATATGGAAAAACCAGTCACCATTCTGAATCACTGTGAAGGACTTTCCCACATCACAAGTGCTTACGTGTACATATCCATGTCTAGAGTGTTCTTTGTTGCAAGGTCTCTATTGTGTTGCCAGAGACTGTTACGTAATCTTTTGGACAATGATCAATAATTTCATGCATCATTGCAGAAATGATGAGATCATTATCTCAGCTTAAGATAATTTTTTCTACCTAGTAATGTAATGCTTTTTTCTAGTACTTTTTCCGAGAATCACAGCCTTGAAATACTAAATGTTACAGCAACTTGTGAATCATTCACCATCTCTCCTTTCCTTTTAAATTGTTGTCTTGTAGATTATTTTTTTCGTTGTTTAGTATAAACTACCATTCCGTGGTTTCAGAGGCAGAAATGTTTACCAGACAATCCAAGTTCATAGCTTCTGTTGTCTGTAGAGCAGTTTTGTTGCTGAAGGAGACCAGTAACCTGAGCAGACAGAGCAACACTGTCATCGTGTGCCTCCTCCTGGCAGGACAGTGTGGTTGGACTCCACCAGAGCTCTGTTCACCTTAGAATCACATAATGTCAGGGGTTGGAAGGGACCTCTAGAGATCATCTAGTCCAACCCCCCTGCCAGAGCAGGATCCCCTAGGACAGGCCACACAGGAACGTGTCCAGGAGGGTTTTGAAAGTCTCCAGAGAACGAGACTCCACAACCTCTCTGGGCAGCCTGTGCCAGTGCTCTGTCACCCTCACAGCAAAGAAGTTTCTCCTCGTGTTGAGGTAGAACTTCTATGTTCTAACTTAAACCTATTCTTTCTTGTTCTAAGGTTGGGCACCACAGAGAACAGATTGTCTTCCTCCTCTTGACACCCACCCCTCAGATATTTATATACGTTAGTAAGATCCCCTCTCAGCCATCTCCTTTCAAGGCTAAACAGCCCCAGTTCTCTCAGTCTCTCTTCATAGGAGAGATGTTCAAGTCCCTTAATCATCCTCGTAGCTCTCCGTTGGACTCTCTCCAGTAGGTCCCTGTCTCTCTTGAACTGGGGAACCCAGAACTGGACACAATATGCCAGGTGTGGTCTCACCAGGGCAGAGTAGAGCGGGAGGAGAACTTCCCTGGACTTGCTGGACACACTTTCCTTCTTGCACCC
>NW_009708473.1:0-55945 GCF_000703405.1 Apaloderma vittatum | reverse complement strand
CCAACTTGACTCTGTGCTGCTGATCACAACCCTCTGAACTCTGTTGCTGAGCCAGTTCGCAATCCGCCTGACAGTCCAATCATCTGTTCTACATTTCTTGAGTTTACCTATGAAGATGTTCTAGGGGACGGTATCGAAAGCCTCACTGAAATCGTGCAAGGCTCTCATTCGCTGCTCTCCCTTCATCAACCCATTTGATCACACCTTCATAGAAAGATATCAGATTAGTCAGGCAAGATTTGTGCTTGGTAAATCCCTGCTGGCTATTCCTGATAACCTTCTTATCTTCCAGTTGATTAGACACGGCCTTCAGAATGAGCCACTCCATCATCTTCCGAGGGGTGGAGGTGAGGCTGACCGGCCTGTAGTTGCCAGGGTCCTCCTTCTTGCCCTTTTTCAAGACTGGAGGGACACTGGCTTTTTTTCCAGTTCTCAGTCACCTCTCACATTGCCCATAATCTTTCAAAGATGATGGTGAGCAGTTCGGCCACAACATCACCCAATCTCTCAGCACATATGGATGTGCCCCGTTGGGGCCCATGGATTTGTGTCTTTTCAGTTTTTGTAATAGTTCTCTAACCAAATCCTCACTGACCACTGGAGAGTCATCCTTACTCCAATTTTGCTCTCTTACTTCCAGCAACTGGAGTTCCTGGGGGCTGGCATTTGGAGTAAAGACTGAGCAAAGAAGGCATTCAGTAATTCTGCCATCCCTGCATCGTCTGTTATAGTATCTCCTGCCTCTTGCTTTTCTCACTGATGTGTTTGAAGAAATTTTTCTTGTTTTCTTTCACTTCTCTAGCCAGACTAAATTTGGAGAGAGCCTTGGCCTCTCTTGTTGATCCTCTACATACTCTGGCCACATTTCTATAATCCTCCCAATTAACCGGTCCATTTTTCTGCTTACTGTGAATTTCCCTCTTCCATTTGAGTTTTTGCAAGAGCTCCTTGCCTAACCATGCAGGTCTCCTGCCTCCTCTACTTGCTTTTCTTTTGAGGGAATGCATTTATCTTGAGCCTTGTGTAGGTAGAGTTTGAATATTGACCAGCTCTCTTGTGCCCCCCTACCTTCTAGAATCCTAGACCGTGGGATACTTCGAAGTATATCTCTCAGGAGGACAAAGTTAGGCCTCTTGAAGTCCAGGGTGGAAATTTTGCTTACTTCCTTTTTTCTTTCCCTTTTCCCTAACAATACTGAATTCTAACTTATTGAAGGGAGTTGTATCATCCCTTGGCTCTCCTCAGGCACATGAAACCTCATTTCCAGAATGGCAGAAGCAGCTATTCCAAATCCTGGTGCCCACAGGCAGGGTTAAATTTTTTATTCCACTCTCTATGCTTAAATAAGAGCAAACAATAAGTAATAAGAATGTCTATCTCTATATATAGGCTATGAAGGAGGTATACTCATTGGATGCTTCAGCTGAGAAGTTGTCATGGCTGTAGGCTATCTGTCAAGTCAGCAGGCTGTTCTGTATATCAGAGTAAGTCCAGTCCTCAGGTAAAAAGTTGGAATATAGACGACAGAACTATTGTGAATTCGGTGAACACCATCAGTAATAAATGTCTGGTTGAGCAGCTTGTCTAGATTTAGTGGCTTGCTCAAATACACTAAACTGTTGTGGAATACTTTACTCAGTTAATGAATCAAGACTTGAACAGCCTTGAAGCCAACCTTTCTGTTATTTCCCGTGAATACTTGATCCTCAGCTGTTCAGCTCTTTAAACTGCATTGTCGTATATCTGCGTTGTGGTTTAATAATACTATAGTGAGCTGCCATAGCAACTTTTACAGAAGAATTAACTGAAGCACTCATTCTCAGGACTCTCCTGTTTGACATCAGATATGTTGTCATATATTGATTTTTTGCAGGTAATGAGTTGAAGAGCTTGTCATATATCGAACAAGCAGTAGAAGAATGTAAAAGTCCTGATGATGTTGTGTGGTTCCTAACTGTTTTCTCCCTAATATACCGTAAGATAAATTTTATTCTCTTTGCATCAGGTTTTCACATCCTTGCTACAGTAACTGCAAGCATTCCCTCCCAAAGGTAGAGGGTGAACCTTCGCTTTGTCTCAGTTAATGACTCTTCAGCTAACTTTGATCCATGACAGTTTCTTCAGAAATGTGTCATTTACATGAATGTGAAGAGTTCCTTAAGAGCCATGCTACAACTAAATCTCTTAAGCTGTTGTGATGTGAATTGTCTGATTTATTCTGATGCCTCTTGCACGGTTAGCATAAGGTGCTGCTTGTCCATCAGGAATAAACGTGGATAATACGATTCATGGTAACCACCATCAGGCTCCAGGGCAAGCAAACAAATAGGATATTGCTGTAGCTACTAGGAGACAGTCTAGAAGTAGGTGGACTCTGTAAAAAAATTCACATGCAGTACATGACATATTTTTTCTAAAATATATTTCCTACTGAGCAGGTGGTCAAACCTTTATAATAGTGGAAAAATATCTGTATATGTTCTAAAATTTTGCAAAACAGTACACATGATAAAGAGCATTTTATAGAGCCATTAGAAGAGACACTAAAAATAAAAAAGTCCATTATTTTATACTGGGAACACTGTTTTTTAACTACCATTTTGATTTTACATTGACAAGGATTTGGTTTGTATCATAGCACATTGAAGGTTTTGTCCTAGCAAGAATAGGGTAAAGAAAACATGGAAAGAATATATAGTTCTTCAGTTACTGTACATCCAAAGTCACTTTTACTCAAGGCTTTTACATTTATCTAATTCCCAAATAAGCCGCAAATCTCACAGAGAAGCAAGATCTCATCTTTTGCCTGCTACTCAAAAGTCACTACCTGGTTCTCAAGATTTCTCCTTAAGCAGATTGTCTTTTGTGCTGTCAACATCCCAGCATGTTCACAGAATCACAGAATGTTCGGGGTTGGAAGGGACCTCTGAAGATCATCTAGTCCAACCTTCATCCCAGCACACCCAACCACTACACCATAGCCTCAAGTGCTAGATCCCAACATGTTCAATAATGTCTTTTTTCCCCGGAAAGAACTTGATTTGGTTTAAATCACTTTTTTTTTTTAATGCCCTTTTGAGAGCGCTAATAATGAAATAAAGCAGCTGCATAGATTCACGGGGAGTTTTTTTCCATCCATTTCGCATGATACCACCTTCTTATATTCCATCTCAATCCCTCTAGCTGGTATGATTATACATAGGAAATTAGTCACAGAGACAGCCGTTACCTTCTGGTGCATCCATGGCTTATGCTGAATGTGAATTCATGTGTTTGTGGCACAGAGTGGACCTGCATGTTTGATCCCTCACTCTGTCATGACTGCAGATTATCATTCGTTTGGACAATGAAATGTCTCCCACGGTACTTAAAGCTACACTGCCCCTGTTGTCAGACATCCTTTTCTACAACACTGATTGAGTTTTCCCTGGAAGCAATACAGTATTTCTCTTTTTTTTTCTTTTCTTGCTTTAGGGCTGCTCCCAGGCCTGCTGCTGAAACATTAGCTTACACTAGAAGCTGAATCCAAGAGAAATGAGTTTTCTGATGTACTAGAAGTTTACAGGTATATTATTTCACAGGCTTACAGACAGTTCTCTGTCTGAAGTCTTGACTGTATCAGTTCAGAGCATCTTTACTCAGTTTGGGCAGTGAACAGTTCCACTGGTGTGGAAAAATGAAGAAAAAGCTTGTGTCCGCCCTCCACCATGATCTTTAGAAAGAATCTTCTTAATCTTCAGAGTGCACCTTCGTGAAATACTTCATGATGCTTCTGTTTGAACTTTCATGAAGTCATTTGCCACATAATAGTGTTGATGTATTACTTCGTTTGGGATCTGCACACGATTGCAGTGTTTGCTGTTTATCACCAGTCTAACTGCTCAATTGCCTTCAAAAAATGACAGAAATCAACAGAATATGTTCCAGACAGTCTGAACAGCAGAACCAAGCCAAATGAATAAACAGTCTTTGTCTCAGCACATATCACTGTTTAGGGTGAAACAGAGGATTAGAGTTTGTTTCAGTTCTATAAACAGCAGTAAAGAGGGGCATCGCATCCAGAGCTGCATGAACAGGGGCACAGCAAGCAGGTTGAGGGACCTGATTATCTCTACTTAGGACTCTGTAGACCTCATCTAGGTACTGCATCCAGTTTTGTCCCTACCCCCAGCCAGTACAAGAAAGATCTTGAACAGAAGCAAGTGTAAGAGAGAGCTGCCAAGCTGGTCATGGCTGGAGCATTTGCTCTGTGAGGAGACGCTCTGGGACCAGGGTTTGTTCAGCCTGGAAAGAGATGGCTTCAGAGGAAGCCTTCCAGAACCTATGAAGAGGTTAGGGAGAAAATGGAACTAGGGTTTTCACAGAGGTACATGGTGGGAGGACAAGACATGATAGATGTGAAGGAAAGCGGCAAGGGTATAGATGCCTCCGCAGCCTAGAATGAAGACCTTCCCCTGATTTGAGGGCTACACCTGCCCATGACATCCTACACTGGTAGGGGTTTAATCAAGAGAAGCTAAATCTGTAGGTTTAAACACTCAGGCTGGGTAAGTAAGAGCAGGCAAGTCTGGAGGACTAGAAAGTCAAATTCTCTCAGCTCAACCAGTGAGACAACAGAAGTGATCAGGGTAGTCACAATGATAATAAATGGTCCTTGATCTAAATATATTTGCTTGAATATATTAATGCAGATAAAACTGATTTTTAAAAAAGACATAAAGCAATAATTACTAATGAAAATTTGCCTCGTTGTAGCACAGAAGAAGAAAAGTACTTTTGTACTTTTGTGTTATGTAGCAACTCTCTTGAAGAGCATGAAGGACATGCAAAAGCACTTGAATATTAATAAGAAAGTTCAGCAACTGATTTTATTTTTTTTCCAGCAAAAATGGAAAAATGAATCAAGTAATAATACATAAAGGTCAGATCATTTCATCACTGTCTATTCCAAACAGGAGTAATTATATTAAAGAGTGAAGCACGGAATGAATGTAGAAATAGGCAGCTTGAGGTGAAAGGACTAGATCACTGTTACTGGATGTTTTGTTAGGTTGTTTTTCATTTGACGGCATGAATAAGCGGTTCTTCAACAAAATTAACAAATAGGCAAAAAAGATAATACAATGATTTAAATGTTGTTTCATATGAAAATTGACTAACTAGACACCATCTTCAGACTTAATACAAGCTGTATTCCAAATTTTTTTTTTAGTCTAGCAGGCATAATACTTCCCAATTTCAAGGTTTAAAGAAATTAGCTGTAAACAGCCGCTGTAGAAAAGATGTGATTCTTTTATCTAATGTTAGACTTTCTCACAAGGGCAACTCCCCTGACTCCCTCAATTGTTTCTCATTTCTAACCACTGCAGGTGGCTTACCCTCACTCTCCAGCTTTTCTCAAGAGCTAATAAGCTCATTCTGACCTGTGTACTTCATCTTTCAGCCCAAATTTTACACCTGACACCACAGGGCACGCTGACACATCTGTAGTACAGACAGATTGTATAACCTGTGCAGAGTTTATGTTTCTAAAGACAAGAAGTAAAGCAGACACACCATTTGTTTAAAATCTGTTCTGGGAATGCAACAGAATAACGCAAGATAACACAAGTCAGTTAAATTTTTAACATAATTTTTTAGTAAGCTGCTTCTTAGCTTCATGTTTCTACTGAGCAGGGAGTCGAAAGAAAACCAGAACAACTGCAAATCTGAAATATGATGGTATTACTGTGATGAACTGTCAAAAAGCTCTTCCACTGGAGCGAGCAAGTGACCACTTGCAAAGGAAAGGACCACTTGTTTTCTTAATCATGCACCAAAACACTTCTGCATCCAGATCTGGTTCCTGAAATCTGCAGTGAATTGTAATGCAGTGGTGCATATGAAATGGGAGGAGTGACACCCTCCTCCTGTTTAGTGGAAGCTTTAGCACCCCATTTGGGCTATCTAGGATTTCACTAAACAAGGAGTATACCTGCAGGGAGATACGTCTTTCAGTTATCTGGATGAGAAAATCTGAGATTTTCCCCACCACTGCCTGTTTTGTGCACCCATTTCAAACAACATAGCTATACTGTGTCCGCTGGAAACTTTCAGCTTGTGGTCTGTTAGTGATCACAAACCCCACAGTTCAGTGGCACAAAGCTTTTGAAACATTTAGGGTCCCAAATGGTTCTTCAGTAATGGAACAGACAACTATTCACAGAAAATACCCACTCCCCAGAATTATCCACTTTCTCAGGAGGGAGAAATAAATCCATAAAATTAAATTTTAAGTTCTTCCAGGAAGCTAAAAGATATTTCTCTTCTTCTGTGTGTGGAGGACAGGGCAGGGGCTTAATAAAAAGTTTGCATTTTCATTTTCCCCGTTTGCATTGCCTTCTGACTTTTCATCCTGGAAAGGAGAGAATACAAGAATCTTCCAAACTAAGCATTTTACTTCATAAGGAGATTTAAGGGATACATTCCAAGTGTCTGCAAAACTTAGTGATTTAAAAAAAATTTTTAATCAGCTTTTCTTTGTACTCTGTTGCTTGAAAGATGTTGCTTAATTCCTTTAGGCGGTATTCATAAATTCTCTACCAACTGCAGTTCAGTGCAGATCTGGAGCTGAAGCTGCACAACCTAAGAGAAAGAACAGTTACAACACCAGTTTGCCTGAGGTGGGAAAAGAACCCAGCCTTGAGGGAGGAACAGTAACAAGCTCCAAAGCTAGCACGAGAAAGACTTGTTCCAGTTCATGGGACGCCAAGTACCCTGGGACAAGAGCTGAAACTGTTAAATCCAGAGATTGCCATCATTCAGAAGTGTCCCCAGCTGTTGTGTTTTGTTGATCACTGTATTCCAAACAGCAGCTGCCTGGAAGCATTCTCTGGGGTGTCTTATCTCCCATCCATCTAAGTGTGCTGTATTTTAAAGCATCAGTAAAGCCTAAAAAAACCAACTACAAGTGTATCCTGCTGGTGATGAAAGAGTCTATGGTGGCAACCAGAAAGGTTTTATGCTTTAGTACTCTTTGAGACTCCTTTTTTTCTTCTAGAGAAAGAATTTGGGTTTTCCAGAAATGCACTTCAATGCTTGTAGAATTCACAGAATCACAGATTCTTCTTGCCTCACATACAATACCACCTGTAATTCTGGTAGCGTTCCAAAAAGCATATTAAATTGAAATTATTTCCACCCCAAAGGCTAAACTATTGCAAATATGAGTAGTAGCAGTCTCTGAATAATCTAGCAGAATAACACCAGATAATGCAGTTTGTTTGATTGTTTCTTTCAGCAATAGCTCTGTATTAATGTTTACATGAGCTGGAGGAGGTAAATCAGATTCCATGCCTATCAACCTTTACAATGACCTTTCAAGATTGAAAGGTTGCATTTGGCCAAAGCAGGGTCACACTGGAGTTTGCTCCATCCTCCAATGGGGCAGATTCTCAATGGTTTGCATTACATCTTGAACAAACAAAAGGAAAAATCACAAAGACAGCTTCTAGAAAGCCATGTTAACACACAGGCATCCGCCGTATAGCAGGATAGAGTTGTAAGGTTTTAATTGCTCACAACAGAGCGCGTAGTTTGAAACCAAAGATTAATGATTTCAGACTGCCAAACTTAATTAAAGGTTGAAGTAAATGTTCTCCATTAAAATTCATCAGTCTGTTTGGCTGAGATGGAAGAATTTCAGTCATGTCTTTTTTAATTGCCTATAGAAAGAACTGAAGAGATAGCAAAGTTAAAACTGTTGAAACAGATATGTGGTGTCTAAATATTATTCAAGATCTTAATCATATTAAAAGAGGAGTGCAGTTAATTCCCTAGCATATTTTTAACCTGAAGAGACTCTCCAGCGTAGCTGAAGTAACATGAGTTATCAGTCAGCCGCGGGTAAATACATTCATGCTTGTGTATATCAGGAACTTTTAGGTAGTGCTAATTCCCAGAAAGCACTGAGGACAGCAGTCCCATCCAAGGTGACTAGGTGCTGATAGTCCCACTGGTTTCAGTCAGTATGCTCATCAATAAAATTTCTCACACCTGTAAAACCGAGCGCATATTAGCTTTACCAGGTCAGCCATTTACTCAGCAGTTTGCAGGAGCAGTTCTGCTCTCCAGTTTAAATCAGTTCTAAACCTTTTATCTCCTTATAATTTTCTGTGTCATTACTCTTCACCATGAGAGAGTAACCAAGCCTGGAATACCATCCCACCCTGTGTTCTTCCATGATGATTTCTCTTTTCTTCAGTTGTTTCATAAACCATTCACAGGTCAAAATGATACACTAGTCAAGGAGAGAAAGGATGAAGTCCAGAGGCTTCATACATATATTACATTTCATGCAGTGCAGCTTTGTCACTGGCTTCCTATGAAGGAACCAAACCATGGGATTAACCTGCAAATTCTGAATTTACTTTAGGTACTTTGCCAGGACCAGCTAGGTGAAAAAAAATAAGCTCCAGAACATCGATAACATGCTGGGAGTCAAGTCTGCAATGGCAGACTTCACCGCCTGTTAAATGTTTTGTGGATTCCTAAACTAACAGGGAGCAAATACAGTGTCACTGTGGTGTCAATTGGAAGTGAGTCCCGAGTATAGATCTTTTGAGTTCGTACTGTCAAGAGAGGTGAGTTTGTTTTCCGGAAGCACACTTGAGGGTATGAATTTCTGAGATTTTAAGGAATACTAGTATTCCATGTAACACATTCTTTCCTTTTAGTTATTCCTAGTAGAACCTCAGCATAAGCAGAAAGCAGATGATGAGAAAGACTACCATATTTCAGGAAAATACAGGCAAATACAACGGAAGTAGTAACCATTCAACTCCCAGCAGTCATCCTGGTTCTTCTCACCAATATGACATGATCATAGAATCATAGAATGGTTTGAGTTGGAAGGGACGTTAAAGATCATCTACTTACAATGCCCCTGCCATGGACAGGGACACCTCCCACTAGACCAGGTTGCTCAAAGCCCCATCCAGCCTGGATTTCAGCGCTTCCAGAGATGGGGCATCCACAACTTCTCTGTTCCTGTGTGTCACCACCCTCACAGGAAAGAGTTAATTTTTCTAATATCTAATCTAAATCTGCCCTCTTTCAGTTTAAAACTGTTAACCCTCATCCTATCACTACAGTCCTTGATAAAGAGTCCCTCCCCTTCTTTCCTGTAGGCTGCCTTTAAGTACAGGAAGGCCGCTATAAGGTCTCCCTGGAGCCTCTCAACCCCAGCTCTCTCAGTCTGTCCTCCTATGGGAGATTCTCATCTTTGTGGCCCTCCCCTGAACATGCTCCAACAGGTCCATGTCATTTTTGTGTTGAGGGCCCCAAAGCTGAATGTGGGACTGCAGGCGGTTTAGCACGGAAAGTTGCTCTTTGAGGAAATTTTTGCACTGAATCAGTTCGGTGTGCCAATTCCAAATGTGAAACTAAAAATTCCACCTCGTTCTGGTGGGTCTCATCCCAGTGGACATTTCATCACAGCAATACTGAAAACATGCCATAACACAAATCTGTCACTCTTGCTTTCCTAGAACTCTGTAATCCTAAATAAGTAGTTTACACTGTTCCGCCCTTTAGATAGCACCAGGGAAATGCTACTACCAGAGACAAAATGTGACCCTTGTCCAACCACTGTCCTTCTCTGGATTTTAGCTCCTCAATCTCTCAGGGATGCTTTGTAAGTGATACTGCTCTAGCTCCTAGAAGAAGAATAGTCTACAGGAGACACAAACAACATGAATCAAGACTTTTGAAATGAATACTGTCTGCACTGTCACTGTTGGTCTCTGGACATTTTGCAGTGTGACATGGGTGTGGTATTGCTACACTGCCCACTATGAAACACCATGGATTGGATTCCGTTTTACTGCCTTCAGATTACCTGTAAGCATTCCAGTTAGACAAAGAACAGACACTGAGTACATACTGTAAATTACTTTTAAAGGGGTATTAATATTAATTCTTCAGCTTGTCATTAAGAGGGAGTGCAACACTGGCAAAGAGCAGCAGAGCAGCCAGCGGTGTCCGTGGTCTCAGATATTGACTTTTCACAGCTGCAGAAGCCAGAAACATTTAATATAATAGGTCAACTCCTGAACTGCCTCCTTCTCTCAGAGGGTAACAGAGAACAAAGGACCATCCAGGAACACTGCTCATTAAGTTGTCCATTTTAAAAGTTGTTTTTCATTCTCGAAAGGAAAGAGAAAGCTGACAAGACTTTTTAATTGGTTTACAAGTCACTTTCTAACTTGAGGTAATACTCCTGCTTATGCCTACCCTCCTATGACAGCCAGATAGGTAGCTATTACACCACCATCTTACTGGAAACAAATACTTTTTCTAAAAAAAGATTAAATATTAATCTGCAGATGATTCAGACGTGTATTATGCAGGCAAGCTTATTACATGGGTTTATCGCAGGACCTAATGGTTTCAGGGGCTTTTGCACAGCTTGCATTCGGAAATCCAGGCAACGCTGGCGCTCCAGATCACAGAGAACAAGTGCAAGAGGAGCTGCTGATGACAACCTGTTGTTCCAGAGAACATCAGCACCTGACTCTGCAGGAGGGGACCGCTGGCTCAGCAGGGACCCCGCTGATCTCGCTGCCACTCTGCAGGGCCCATCAGGTCAAGCTGCTGTCATGACAGATGGCTAATCCTTTTCACCATATTTAAAACAGGAATACTGTGGTTTAGATTAGCTTTTAGAGCACTACATAGAACCTCTTATGCTGCATTTAACATGTTTTCTAAGTTTCAGGTTTGCTGTATTTCCAAGCACGTGCAGGTCAGTCTACATTCCTTAGTCGTTTTGGGCTTTTTTCTTATACAAATTATTACAGGAGAGTTCAGCACAATATTGTGGAAAGGGATTAAAAAACAGAGAGCTCTGTACTTAAAACATTATGAATCCAATAAACTTACTAGGATGCATAAATTTGCACTTATTAGTCCAAGCAAATGTGAAGTCAGCATTTCACATGCCTTCTAGTTATAGAAGTGATCACCATAACACATTGCAGTATTCCAGAACTTGAGCAGGAAGCTGGACAAACTTTAGGCAATAGTAAGTCAAACCCGTTTTGCAGCCAACACACTTTGGTTGAAATACTTCAATGAGCTAATATTTAGCTATACCCATGTGCTCGAGTCATCTTTTACAGAAAATCTGTAGAAGAAAAATGTATTTGAAATCTAGGTAGGGAAAATGTTTTCCTCATTTGTGAGCTGTACTTCCATTGAGTATCGGCTCCAAAGGGCTCTTCTGCGGTACATGGAGGACAGAAGTGCTCAACCCACATTGTCCTTTGGTTAGGTTCCACTGAAAGCAATAAGGATGCGACAGTAATAAATCAAACCAGCCTTAGTTAGGATGGTTATACTTTCCTGCAGTAATTGCATTTTCTTGCAAAAACATGGCCTGTAACATTCATAAACTCAGAACAAACTGAACTGTCCTAAAGCACGCAGGCATCAAAGAAAAACTTTTCAAAGTGCTTCATTTCTATGCTAAAGCTTCTCAGAGGATCTCAATAGAAAAATGCAAACAAATGAAAATGAGCAAGTGAGAAAAAACAAGAAGGCTATTAACCACCCAGGGATACATTCTCAGTCATTTCAATCTTGGCTTGCAGACAACTTGGTTTTCCTTGCAGCATTTTTACAATTTTCCTGCTGCTGTATTCATCCATCCTAACCTAATATTTAAATTTTCATATAAGAAGCTGTCAGTCTTTCCGACAGTAATGAGATCTCAGTCTCCTTAGTCTACACTGAACCAGCTCCAGTGGAAACAAAATTAATCTGAACAACTACCTATGCATCTTTTTCGTATTCACAGCCACAACTATAGTATCAGAATGACATACAAGCTTTAAAAGTCACAGGTGAGAATCTCTTCTGTTCTCTGTAGGTGTAAGTGATCAGTTACCTTTGATTTTATTTGTATATTTGTATTTAAGAAATTGGAATAGATCAGCAATAGGGGCTTTGAAGTTTGTGTTGAAATTGGGAAAGTGTGTGAGCATTAATATTTCTTCCTCCCAGTGGTTGTGACAGTCATTGTAGCAGCAGAACAAAGCTGTAAGGGTAGATCCTGATTCTGAATGAGAAGGGAACAATTCAGCTGGCTTGGGGCAGACTCAGAAAGTGTTTTGGAGGCCAGTGAGAAGCGTTAGGTTTCACTCTGGTCAGCAGGAGATCACTGCCTACAGTGGTTATTTATTGTGGTATTATGAAGACAAAAAACAGTCTTGGGGGAAAGATCCTAGGTGGTACCAAAGGGTCAATCTCCATTCCTTTTTTATTTTTTTCTGCATGACTGTGGACACACAATTCTTTCAGCCCTCAGTTCCTCCTCTGTTATGATTCTTACCTTACGGGGACGTTATGAGAATTAAATGCATTTTATGAGTGTTCATTTGGACAATGGGAAGTTTCTGCACACTTGAATGGAAAGAAAAGGCATAGAGCCTGCAGCCAAAAAAGAATATATCCTCTGTGACCAGTTATTTCAACACAGCATCATGGCTTATAACCCAGCCAGTCTGTTCGTACATCTCTACAACACTATTCCTGCAGCACTGACAGGAATTTATTTCTTACTTACCTAGTGAGAAATCCCACGACAGCACAAGATGTTGCATGGTAATTACATTTTCCTCAGTAGGATTACTGAATGACATATTGTGATATATCAAGAGGCAACTGTGAATTTAACTTGAGTCAGCACGGTAGACTTTGCCCAGTGCAGTAGGTTTCCAGATGAACATAGTGTGAATATAAGAATAAAGGGAAGTTTCTGAATACCTCACAGCATCGTGCATACTGTGTCAGCATTAGCTTTCAAAACATACACGGTTCTGGGTTGGCTTGGGAAAACTTTCTATATTCATTATTTATTTAGCTTACATGTTGAGTTTAATATTTAAGAGCATACTGTTTTCAGGGTAGATTCACAAGAGAAGACAATAATGATACTCATTTGTCAGAAGAATCAGGCATGTCAAAATACAGAACTTAGTTTTTCTTTCTATTTACTCTTTGATGCCACTAAATGCCTACTTCTTGTAACAGAACAAGTGAGCAACATGCCCAGCTATTTTGTATATAGGGTATTTGATCTTACTACATTTCAGTGCATTATTTGCCCAATTTTTGGAACATGACAACAAGCAACAGCAGAGGACTCTGCTGATCATTAAGGAGGTGGGTATGTATCCCGCCATGGTCATGCTGTCTTTTGCAAGAAAACACAAGGGTAGTATTTGGGGAGGAATCATAGAACAATTCAGGTTGGAAAAGACCCTTGGGATCATCAAGTCCAACCATTAACCGTACGCTACAAGTTCACCCCTAAACCATATCACCCCACACCACATCTAAACAACACTTAAACACATCCAGGGATGGCGACTCAACCACCTCCCTAGGCAGTCTATTCCAGTGTCTGACCACTCTTTCTGTGAAGAATTTCTTCCTAATGTCCAGCCTAAACTTGCCCTGTTGCAACTTGCAACCATTCCCCCTGGTTCTGTCCCTAATTACCTGTGAGAAGAGACCAGCACCAACCTCTCTACAATGTCCTTTCAAGTAATTGTAGAGCATGATGAGATCCCCCCTCAGCCTCCTCTTCGACAAACTGAACAGACCCAGCTCCCTCAATCACTCTTCATAAGGTCTGTTCTCCAGGCCCTTCACCAGCTTTGTTGCCCTCCTCTGCACTTGCTCCAACACCTCGATATCTCCCTTATACTGAGGTGCCCAAAACTGAACACAATACTCAAGGTGTGCCCAAAGAAGAAGCAGTAGAGGAAGAAGCAGTAGAGGCTGATACTAATTCTTTTTTTGTCTCACATATTTACTAGGGCAGTTAGCATGAACAGGAATTCCCTTGTATGAAGGTTTTTTTTTTCTTTAGGTGTTTGTGGAAGGTCTAGTGCACCCTAACAGACCATAGCCTGCATGCAAATTGTGCGGCTTGTAAGTGGAAAACATCTTCCCAGACCTACTGTTATCATTTCTAGAATGGACACATGCTTACTGGTTCTCTGTTGGTGCCATGCCCAGTGTATTCTTTAGGGGAAAAAAAAAAGTAAAATTCTATAGCAACTACGCATTGTAGTTTCAGCCATTTGGCCTTTTGACTAAGTCGCGTTTTATGCTGGGATCAATGCTTCTAAAGTCAGCCATCCCTGAGGGGTGCCAGAAAGTGGATACTCAGCTTTAGGTCCTGGGTAGATGAGCAGGTCAAATACTTCAATTCCAAAACATTGCTACTAATGTGTGGTAATGAGAGGTGAGCATAGTAGTGCCAAATATCTTTGGTTATTATCAGTCTACTCACCAGGAAGGTAATACAGGTTGCTTGAAGTGCCAAAGAAGAAAGTTTCCCTCCATCCTCTGAATAATTTAGTTGAAAGATCCTAATCTCTCTCTCTTCTAATGCTATCATACAAAGTCCATGCAGATATTTCTCCAAGGTTAGGAAGATAAAGGTAGGCAGTATGAAGATCTTGACAAAGATTATTTTTTTCCCGTGCTTCATGATCTGTTACTTCTTAAATTCAAAACTAGGAGCACTTTTTACCATGACGATCCTTAGTATCAGGATTCAAGCATTACCAGACCAGTCACACAAAGTAATACAGAGCCACCTAAAAACTGTATGGGTATTAGGTGTGGTTTGGTGGATAAAATTCCTCTTCAGACTCATTCTCTTGGCCATGTATCTACCATAAAGACCAGTCAAAGGCAACAGAAGGCAATATGGCCAGTGGAAATTCTCATGCACTTGGTAAGTCACTGGATAACTGAGTAAACTGGCGTTACAGCTGCATAAAGGATACAGGATGAGTAACAAGACCTAAGCAAGGACAAGATGTTTTGATCCATGACGAAAACTGCTGATTTATTCAGAGGAAAGTGTAGAAATCAGTGTGAAATTAGAGAAGTTATTTAGTCCATCCACTGAGTGAGAAGAATCCCACCCTGCATTGTGTATTTTCTGTGCTTACTCTAAGCTAGCCTGAAAGACTCCAGAAACTAAAATCAGATCACTGTTGAGCAGTCCTTCCATGTCTCAATGAGGGGGTTCCCTTTGTCTCTAGGATATTATTTCTCCTACATTCATTTTCACAGAATGACAGAACATTAGGGGTTGGAAGAGACCTCGAAAGATGATCTAGTCCAGGCCCCCTTCCAGAGCAAGATTACCTAGAGTAAATCACACAGGAAAACGTTCAGGTGGATTTTGAGTCTCCCCAGAGAAGGAGACTCCACAGCCTCCCTGGGCAGCCTGTTCCAGTGCTCTGTTACCCTCACAGTAAAGAAGCATTTCCTTATGTTTAGGTTGAAACCCCTGTTTTCCAGTTTGTGACCACTGCCCCTTGTCCTGTCACTGGACACCACTGAGAAGAGTCTGAGAAGACTCCTGATACCCACCTTTCAGGTATTTATAAGCAGTGATTATATCCCCCTTCATCTTCCTCTTCTCCAAGCTAAACAGTCCCAGTTCTCTTAGCCATTCATCATATGGGAGATGCTTCAGTCTCCTAATCATTTTAGTAATCCTGTGCAGGACTCTCTCCAGTAGTTCCTTGTCCTTCTTGAAATGAGGGGCACAGAACTGGACACATTACCCCAGGTGAGGCTTCACCAGCACAGAGTAGAGGGGGATGATAACCTCCCTTCACCTACTAGCCACCCTCCTTCTAATACACCCCAGGATGCCATTGGCCTTCTTGGCCACAAGGGCACACTTCTCCTGCTTCCCACCATGACTCCCAGGTCCTTCTCCCAACGAGCTGCTCTCCAGCAGGTCAGTCCCCAACTGATGCTGATCTATGGAATTGTTCTTCCGCAGATGCAGTACTTTACACTTGCCCTTGTTGAATTTAATTAGGTTTCTCCCTAGTCGACTCCCCAGCCTGTACAGGGCACACTGGATGGCAGCACAACCTTCTGCTGTGTTGTCCACTCCTCCCAGTTTTATATCATTGGCAAACTTGCTGTCCCTCTGTTCAGGTCATTGATGAATATATTGAATATTTATGACTATGTCACGTTTCCAATATCTACACCTTTCACATAAGTCATTTTGTGTCCTGTGTTTTACATCCAATAGTCCTTTTTCTCTTCTATGATGCCCATAACTCAATAAACATTTTACTTGTTTTCAGGTGGATGAAACAATATGTTGTATGTCATTCCAAGTACTAGTCTATGTAAGGATCCGCCTTATGTAGTCTAGAAATGTGTGCTTGGCTGCCTTGCTGCTTCTTAGGTGTATTTTCACGCATGTCGCCAATAAAACTTAGCAACTAATGAGTAATGTCATGCTTTGTAATGTGCATAGTGCAGTTTGGAGTCATACTTTTTGGTAGACATTGATGTTGGATCAGACCTCTTGCTCACTAACAGTGTTATAAATTGGCAGTAACTAGTCTGAAATCAGTGAATGAGATCAAGATGAAAGAAAAAGAGGACAGGCAGACATAGCATATTTTCAAAAATCAACTTCTGCATATATATTCATTCCAGAACAAAGCATCTTTCAGATTTTGGATGGCAGGTAATTGCAATTCAGAGCATTATTCCTTAATCTCCTCATTCCCCCTCATTCCCCCTTTTTTTTTTCCCTTACAGCACAGCCCTACAGCTTTTTTATACTGCTAATTACCTTTTGTTAATTTCGTTATCTTGCCTGATTTTACATCTAAGCAATCTTATCTATACCCAAGCAACCTTACCTAAATGTTCCTGCTTTGTGTTTATTTTATACATTACTTCCTGCATTCACTCAACTTTCTGGTTGTGTTATCCCACAGATAGGTCCATGCCCACCAAGCCTTCTCACAGAGGTCACTTGTGGAAGCCTTGATACATTCCATCAGTAACTGAGTCTTGTGATCCCCCTAAGGAGACTCAACACCTTGCAAAGTTGTGCCATAAATAGCTGTTGAACAACACTGAGCTAAGGGAAGAACAGTAAATTATTTACACTGAATTCTTCTGTGAAAAGAGCTAGGAGTAAACAGGTTTGAGATGCTTTATCACACAAGATGCTTTGCAGGCATAAAGTATTTCTCATCAAGTTCCCAGGTTCTCTGGCTGAGGCGAGTTTTGAACTGATGTCTTTTGAGATAAGGCTGGAGATAAAATGCTTTGACCTTTCAGCCTGGACATTATTACAGACCTGAAACAAACAAATTCTTGGAAAGGCAGTATATTTTCCACAGTGTGATTTCTAGTAGATAGGCAACTTCTATATTGCTTTCCACATCAGTGCCACAAATGAATTTTCACGCAAGGCTGAGTGAAAATATGTTACAAGAAGATAAGCAAGCACACATTTTCTAATGTCAAAATCCAGCTTATTTTCTCGGGGTTGGGTTTTGCATTGAATATGCAGCAATAGGCAATCATCAAATGATTTTCTTTTTTCAGATTCAGTATCTTCTGACACATAAGGTATGCATGATGGGGCAGCAAGCTGAGGGCTCACCGAGTGTCTGATTCATTATCATGGAGGTGAGCAAACCAAACACCTGCATGGCAGATGAGAAGGGAGACTTCTGGCAGCCAGTAGAAAGATATCCAGATAGAGTTTAGTTATGGACTTGCTGAAATAGGCCTGCAGTTTGAGAGTCACTTTGGATGGCATTCGATGGCTTTTATCTAGTTCAAGGGAGAAAATTGTGACATTTTTAAATGGCACTGGAAGCGAGGAAAGCAAATGGTGAGAGAACCTTCAGTCCAGATAGCAAGGCATAACTTCAGCCCAGAACAACAGCGTTCTAAAAAAAAAAGCAAACAAAACCCCACAGTCTTCTCTCCAGCATATATGAGTTTTCTCAGGGTGGGAGGTATGTTTCTCTAAAGTAAATTATATGCATGGGGGAAGAATATGTTTCTCACCTTAGTGAGGGATGATATAATACCTTGATAGCAAACATAGGCAATTTCTCAGTTTCTTTGTAGTTTTGATACACCCAGTCAGTCTTACTGACAGGTGCATTCACAGAGCCAAATGGTAAAAGCATATGAGAAGACCAGTGAAATGTATTTCAGAAATGAGCAATAAAAACCAAAAGTAAATAATATGACAATAAAGTACCTAGCATATGCCAGAATGGAATACAAATACTAGACAGTATATTGTATACAATCTATCATAGTAAAATCAAATTTTCATTAAAGTGAAAGAGGGTTTCTGAGAAAAGAAATATCTCAGAAGATGCACGTTAAAAACTGAGTATAAAACAATTGCATTTTCATCCATCTCTGTTAACGGATTAAGTCTCTGTTATCTGGATGTCTATAAGCACAATATAATCTAAAGAGGAATACAAAATGTAGGATCAACTCCTGTTAAAATGATAATTCTACTTCAGGTTAGTTTTCTCTCCTCACTTCAAGTTGCTTCTACTTTATGAAATGTTTTACTGACTATAGTTAACTCAGTTGGAATGGATAGCCAAAAAATTTCCCTTCAAAAGAGAGCTTTCTGTGCTCTGCTGTCCTATGGCTCCCATTTCTCACCTTCATCCCTGGATGATAAAAAGCCAGAACCCATGTTTCAAAAACTAGTGCTGAAATGTTCACCTCGGGTAGCTGCATAACTAGGAGTTTGAACAGGAGGATTTTGGCAGAAGTATGGTGGGCAAAACACCATCCTGAAAAATGCTTCATAAATTCCTGTACTTATTTAGTGATTAGCATTAGTGTAAAGGCTAGCTAAAGGTTTAGGTTATGCTAGGGACTTGGTGTTTCCGTTGGAGAATGGAATAATCTAAAGAAAGGATAATTGAAAACATCGCTTTACTCTCTTTTGCTAAACAAATACAGAAAAAGCAAAATTGACAAATTTTCCCAAAGATGAAGAGCAACCCTGTAGTGCTCCACTGTGATTGTGAACAGAAGGTATTTGCTTTGGAACTGGAACAGAATCACAGCTCTAGAGCCTTCTTAACTCTGTACAATGTTTTGTAAACAGACAGCAGTAACTTCTTGTTTTGTAAACCAGACGGTAATAACGACTGAGCAGGACATTAAGCAGAGTGTTATGAAATTTACTGTTTGCTTCGCAACTATTTCTACTTACAGATACAAGATTAAAAATATATATGAGTGACTGTAATCAAAATACTGTGATTCTGCTTCTATCTAATCAGAAAACCATGACTCAGTTTCTGTCTCCCTTTGCAGTGTTCCATGGCAAGAAGCAATGGATTCCCACTGTGAATTAAATAGTAAACGAAAACATAATGCAGTGCTGAAATCCAAGTTTTATCCTGCAGGTTTTATAAACCCTTATTCCTGTACTTTGGGCAGCCATTTTTTCTTCAGCACGGCATCCCACATCTTGAAATGGGTATTATTAGTTCTCTTGTAGCATCCTCTGGAGCCTTCTTCACTTGGCATTTCCTGTACAGATTGTCAGCGTACAAGAATCCGTTGCAAAAAATACTCCAAACCCCATAAATTTATCCTTTGTCTCCCACAACAGCTATTTGCAACTGCAAGAATACAACAGTTGATTAGTAGCAGGAGAACTTAAGAGTGTATTACACAGAGCTCCCCAAGCAACAGAACCTTTGGAAAAAAGAAATCACTGCCAAAAAAAAAAAGAATGGCTGGCCAGTTATTTAAACATTTGCTGAGTCAAAATAATGAGTCAGGCAGAGAAACGTTAGGCGAGAATAAGAAACTGCACAAGACAGTAATCAGGGATATCATATGTGGTATCCGTGTTGACCCAGGATTAGACAGGAAAACTGGTTTTTAACTAATATTTTAGATAGCCTAATTCAATTCTTAAGTCAGCTGTAGATTTGCAGTTATATTTTATCTAGCTATATTATTTCCTTTTGCTGGAGGTCTTAGCTTTCTGACATGACCAGTTGTAGCAATGTGCAACAGATTTGTTACTAAAATACTGGATTATTAATTCATTGTGATATCTTACGATAGCTCGGATTTCATTTTAAAAGAGTTATTTAAATGAGTTTCGGAGCAGAAGAGTCACAAAGAATGATTTGTTTCTCTGTATGATGTATTTCTGCCTCTATTTTTATGTTTTGTTAGGTGACTGATTTGCTTCCAACATTTTCAGATCATAAGGGAGTTTCTTTGCTCATAATTCAAGTCACTAATCACTTGAGGATTCATTTTTGCTCAAAGAGTTGGGGAAAAAACACAAGTGGTTAAGAGGATTATTTTATGGAAGAAAATGCATACAAAGACGTATTTTTCTGTACAATTTTTTTTCTTTCCTGTTGATTATAAGCCTAAGAGAAAAAAAAAAGGTAATTTTTATGCAGCCTCCAAGTCTCTGAATGTTTTATCTTTTCTGTGAGTTTTTGGAAACCGTAAACTGATTACAGAACAGCAAGAAAAGCGTAGCTTTTCAGCTTTTACTGAGTGAATCTGGCACATTTGTCAAACTGATGATATTTGCTTCTGTGGTAGACTGGAGAGAGACAACTTTTTTTTACTTTCTTTTGCTTTCACCATCCACTTTGAAATGGAAACAACTGGAAGCAGTAACAAAGTCAAAATCCTTCCTAAATTAAACCAAGGGAAATCTGGCCAGTGCAGACAGAGAAGGGGCAAGACCTGTCAGTACAGCACTTAGTGTTGTCTTGCAGTTACTTTTAGTAGGTATTTCCTCTAGCAACTTCTCCCTGTGTAGACTACTATTTGGTTGCTTCAGAATATCAGGAAATACAGATGATAGTATAGTGATGAAGGGCATGAAAGAGGTTCAGAATTGCTTATCATTTGTGTAATTTAGGTAATTTAAGAAACACTGTGCTTCCCTACCTCTACGTTGCTGTGCATTGTTTTTTTTCCCCTTTTACATTGTTCTTGGTCACAGTAGATTAAAGTTCATGCATTCCTTTTGTTCAGCTAACAAGAAACTTTGCTTCTGCATTATGGTAGTACTGAGAGGTTAGTTGTAAAGAATAAACAGAAGGAGCATTTTAACTCTTCAGTAGTCCTCTAAATGCATAAATACTTCTCTAACTTCAGTTCCTCAGGGGCATTCCTTTAGGTGAAGAATCAAAGCACACTATTTTCTCCACCAGTTGGGAGTCTTTAGATCTCTTTGGATTTAGCTCTGTGACTCAAGTAGTGTTTGGACTGTAGCCCAAGTGGAGGGTAGGAACAGCAAAGACTGGTTCACAAGCAGAAGGAACCATAATCCCATTCCAGCAAGACATAATCCCATTCAGCGGGACATAATTCTTCCACATAAATCAACAATAACTTCACTTATACCAGGGGGTTATACCAACAACTGAGAAACTGGTGTCAAACTTAAGAACTGTAGTGACAAAATACTGGCTTCTGGGGCATTTTGAGGACTTACGTAATGCTGATGCTATTGTGATGATACTGGTTTTATCAACAGAGCCATTAAACACTGTGAGAAAATGAATAAACTGCACACTTGTTAAGATCAGGACACAGTTTTTCCTTTACTGAAAAGACTTCTAAAGAAGATGTAGAACAGAATCAACACTTTAATATTCATAGCCAGGTTAAGGTGGCATGACTTAATGTATTTGTGCAATGAAAATTTATAATCTTATCTATCTAAAAACAACCCGTGTGATTTTGGGTAAATTTCTTAGAGCTTGAAAGTGTCCTGTGTTAAAAAGAGAGAGATATTTTTTTTAAATCACATCAACCAAACAACTCCATCTTTAAAAACCATAAAAACTTTAAATAAAATTTCGTGTCTCTGACTGAAAAAGAGATCATACTGCCTTGAATAAAGAAAAAAGGAAGTGATTGCAGACTGAAAATTTATATTCCGAGTTTTAGTTGGATGGTTGCATTGTAAACTCCTCAGATTCATTATGTTCACACTGCCAAGAATTACTCTAATGTAGTAGATGAGAATTGCTGTAATCTATTACCGTTGGCTGCCAACAGTAATTCTATTAATTCAAAGAGCTAGTGACATTTGCTAGTATTGCCGTGCTGTTTCATTGCATCTTTGAAAATAGATGGGAATACTCAGTGGTGTGTCATTCTAAACAGACTAAATTTAGAGCCTTGTTCTCCACTATTTCCACTCTATTTCATGAGCTCAAATCTGAACAGCAGTGCCTTCTGTCTAATTTGCAGTGATGGGAATGAGCAGGTGAATGACCTGCCCTCCTGAATTACATGCTCTACACCATACGTAGAGAATGTGAGCTTACACTCCACCACAGGATGAGCTAATACCCTTCCAGGCCTGTATTTTTACATCATGCAGGTTAACATGAAGATACCAGTTTGAGTCTGGAAACAAGGAAGGCAGATCTTGCAGCGCCATGCCCAACTCCTTGGGAAATGATCTGAGCAAAGTTATCCTGGTGCAGGGCTAAGTTACTCCTGTAGAAACTGTTGCATGTTTTTAAGTAAGAAAACATGAGAGGAAATACATTTGAGGTCCAACCTACCCCAGTAAATGCCTAATATTAAGTACACACTAATATCAGGCAAAAACGCTTTCATATGCAGCTCTAGTGGGAATTCACTTTCCCAGGAGTTAAGCAGAAATTCAGCAAAGTTACAAACTAAGCGTGTATGAAAACTCACAATTAAAAAGTTGTTTCTTTGTGACAGCAAGGAACATGGACTGGCCTGAGTCTTCTTCCCCTGTCTAGAAATCTATATGGGTGTATGCAAGAACCTGCCTTACTGATTTTCAGTACACAGCATTTATGTAGCCATATTTTCAGCAGAGGGAAGGACAACAAGCTAAATAATAAAGATTTTTTTAAAAAAAGGGCAAAATAATATGTTATTTCTCAGGAATCTCTACAGTGAAGTTTTAAGACCTCCCTAGAGAAAGAAGAGAAGCCTGCTTAGAAGATTGTGTGGACAACTGAAATCCCTCTCTACCAAATGTGCGCAGACAGGCTTTATTTTTCAGATGATAAGTTTCTCAATATGAAGTCCCTCCTCAAACGGAAGTGCTAATACCTAACAGAAATCTAACAGTAGCCACAACTATTCTAAGCAGGACTGTGTCTGGCAATAACTAATTTGCTGTGCTTCTTCAGCTTTGTAGCTGATTCACCATCAAAATACAGAGCAGCTGTAGTTCTAGCTGAAACACACACTTGGCATGAGCTGGATGTACTGGGAATCACAGGCTGCAGCACATAAAGCATCCTGCTCCTTTGTGGCCACGTGTGCCCGAAAAAGGTGGAAAGTAGGAAATCAGGAGCTCCCACCAGGTCAGGACTCCTGCAGGACTGCATCGCCAGATGATTCCCAACTGCTGGTGCAATGTATGAGAGCACAGCAGTTAATCCCTACTGGCTTGCAGTTCCCAGACAGTGTAAGTTAAAAGAGAGTTTTGAAGGCTGCAGTCAGCAATTGGGAAGGCACAAGCAAAATAAGGAAGTTACCTAAACCATGTGAGTGGTGGGCACAGCAGATTTGTAGGGTTAAGCTAAATAAGCGGGAGGGAAATCCTGTAGATCTCGAGAGCAGTGACCCAAGCTCTTCTCTGGGTTCAGGCCATCTCCCCAGGGTAGCTCATGCAGGTGCCCTTTCCCCGAACACATCTGAGTGCAAGTGCCTCCCGCAGTGCACGCCTGACTCCATGCTCTGCTTGCCAGTGCTGATGCTGAAGACAAAGGCTGCATGGGTAAAGCTGCATTGGTGAGCAGCGTGGTCAGAAGGAGAGGCAGCTGGCCGGCTTCCTCCAGACAACAGCCAGGGCTGGGCATGCGAGCTCAGTATCAGCAGGGGAAGCAGCAGCTTTAGACATAAGTGGATACCCAAACAGACACAAGCATCAGGAAAGGGAGCTCATTCAGCCTTTGCTCCCAGCCCACAGAGGTAGACAGAGCCACGCTTTTGTGGCTGCGAAGCTGAATTTTGTCAAAATAAGTTATTTTATCTTCATCCTCAAAGCAGTAACATTAATTCTGTTTGCACTGATACAAAACCTGCAGCCAACTCAATATGCAGGCAGATGCAAAACAGCTCATGACGCATCTTCCATGAACTTTTCACAGCAGAAGGCTACAGATCTTGACACAGCATGCTTTGCCACAAGGAGAACCTGTTTGCCGTCATTGAACATGTCTTCCATAATTAACAAGATGTGACTTCACTGTACCGAATCCGTAAGGGCCAAGGAGCAGTGAGTGATGTGTCAAACATGTTTAAATTTCCTGTCAACTTGTGCTCTAACTCTAGAGGTCATCTCAGTTGCTGGTTTTGACTGGTGTAAGGGTTAGCCTTGAAGGAACAAGAAGCCTGTACAAACCCATTCTTGAAGAATCTCTTTGGTCTCCCAAAGGGAGGCGTTCAGGAGAACCAAGAGCTTGAACTAATCCTGCCATCTGCGATCCCAGGAAAGCAGTATCTCCCTACAGTTAGGCTTGGTTTCAAAAAGAGAACTTGCTGAAATATGAATGATTTAAAATAGTTTTATTTTTTACGTAAGTTCTTTTTCATTTTTCTGCTACCTGACAAAATCCTTTCAGATTATCAAAGGGAAATTGTGAAGGCCCAAGATGTCGGGCCAAAGTAAAGCCCCCTAGG
The DNA here is from genome assembly GCF_000703405.1 of Apaloderma vittatum. Taxonomy (NCBI): domain Eukaryota; kingdom Metazoa; phylum Chordata; class Aves; order Trogoniformes; family Trogonidae; genus Apaloderma; species Apaloderma vittatum. The sequence continues at coordinate 31,387 of NW_009708473.1, read as the reverse complement.
TGTTAGGAATCTAGTCCAAATCAGTAATGTAAGCTCATTTATACTGTCATCAGAGAAAAACATGCCTGCCCAGCAGGTTATCAGTCAATTCATCCCCATTCTAAGATCTGTCTCTGTCAAAGTTGAGATGAAATGTTCTACTGCAAGTGAAATGACAGTTCACATAAAAAGTGATTTTGTCAAAAGGGGGGAGATTTACGTGAGATATTGAGCAATGGAAAGGCAATTAAATCAGAATCAACAATAAAACATTTTGGTGAGCCAGGGTAATTGAATTAGGCTTAAATGTTATGTGACTTTTTTCCACACTCCCAGTTTAAAATAATGTGAGTTGCTGTTTCAAAGGCTATTTGGAGATCCTCTCCAATTCTTTATTTGTCATCTGGAAATGGCGTAACAGAAACATACTGACGTGCATTTAAACACACACCCACACACAGAGTAGTCCCAGTTACGTAAGATTACGAAGCAATTAAAGCCTCTTGGAAAGAAGTAGCGTTATGTATTGCAGCTAATTTCATGCCCCCTTGTGCACATCAATAAAGCATCACTAAAGTCATCTTTCTTGGGAAGTTGAAAAAGTGTTTGTCTGAATATAATTAAAATGGACAGCACGAGCTTAAAAGGGTTACTGTAAAGAACATAGGTGGTATAGGGAGTGGAAATGGGTCAGTGACTATTCAGGAGTTTTTCCTCAGGTGTGCTGATGATAACTACGTGAAGTGCTTGTGCTGTCCATATAAAAGCCAATGAAATAATTCTTATTAGTGTAACTACAATGAGCACAAAAGAATTATTACCAAGCAGATAACTTTAAGTAGACATTAGTCCATTACAGCATTATGGACCCTGCTTAGAATTTCTGAACTGTGTTTCTGACAGGTATGTATAGGGAAAAAGACGAGCAGAGAGCAGTTCGTAAACACTGTATGCAAACTTCCCAGTCCTCATCCTATTTTAAATGTTGCCATTCATTATTACTATCTTTATTATCTATGTCTCCTATTTATACCCATCCCTCACAGCACTGGCCTCAGCGTCCCCAGCCAGACCCATCCTTGTGGTGAGAAGGGACATTTCATGCCATGGCCACAAGTCCCTGTGGCCCCATGACCACATCCAGCAGATGAACAGGAGCACAGGATGGCTCCTCTCCACCCACCTGATTTCTCAAGCATGGAAATAGGTCGACTGGAGATAGAACAAATCCCACTCATTTCAGATGTTGTCATGCTTAATTTGTAGACTTTATTTGTGTAATTAAGTTATAGAAGCATGAGGTCTTAGGGACACTTGGTGCTGTCAGATGTGCACTGCTGACTTAAAAAAAAATACTGTTTTTCTGTATGCATTTCAAATTTAAATTACTTTCAGAAAATTTCATCAGTCAAGGCTTATGAGACTCAAATTTGAAGGAATGGTGGCAGTTAAGAGACTGAATGTAACATAACAATTATAAAAAAGCAGAAATTATACAATGTTCTGTAAAAAAAGCTCTTCTGTCAAGGAAATACAAAAATATAAAAAAGACTACATTAATGAAGTTCTGTTTGATAGAAAAAAATGGTGCACCTCGCTGTTCTTTATACTTAAGTGGTAAGGGTGCAAGTGGCAACACTTCATTTTGGCGGATAAAGCTTCAAAATGAGGAAAGGCTGAGGGATCTGAGGCTGTTCAGCCTAGAGGAGATTGAGGGGAGACCTCATCGCCCTGTACAACTACCTGGTCTGTTCTCCCTAGTGGACAGTGACAGGACGAGGGGAAATGGATTTAAATTGTGCCAGGGGAGGTTCAGGTTAAATATTAGGAAGAATTGCTATACTGAAGGGGTTGTCAGCCACTGGAACAGGCTGCCCAGGGAGGTGGTTGAATCACCATCCCTGGAGGTGTTTAAGAGACATTATGGGGGAATCGTTTAGTGAGTTGACAGGGCGGAGAGAAAGGCTGTACTCAATGATCTTCTAGGTCTCTTCCAGCTGATACGATTCTATGATTCTATGATGTGTGCTTGAAATAGCCAGATTCCCTGAATCCAGCTGCTGGCTGGCTGCTGACTGAATAGATTGTGTGCATATTTCACAAGGCATTTCTTTAAAATAGTTTGATCAATGAATGAAGCAGTTGCTAGTGAAAGAACAGTAAAAGTTTCATGCAAGAAACATACCATTTGCTCTGAGCTTTTTTTCTTTTATGTTACCAAGTACTTCATAATGGATTTTACTAGGACTAATATTCCAGGAATGTTATTTAGGTCCATACCACTTACAAGTCAGGTAGTTCACTGCACCAAAAGAAGCATTTCTAATTAATTAATCCTCTACTGTGAATGAGAGCACGTTCCCCAAGATGATCATATGCTGTGGTCTGACCCTTAGCTAGTGCTCGTATCACTTTGCCCAGCAACTAACTGGTGAGCAAAATTATTTGATCTTAGCTCAAGCCTCTGTCTTTACATGGAGCAACAACAGCTGATGTATGTTGCACGAAAAATCAGATGATAAAGCAGGAGTAATCAACTTGAAATAAATGGGTTTGGTATTTAAAGGCTTCACCGTGTAAGCAGTGGCTGCAGCCCCCTCCCCTGGCTCCTAGAACACTTCCTTTCTTTCCGTCATTGCGACAAGCCCTCTACCTTCTTTTTCTACTATGCCCTCTTTTTTTTCTTTTTCCTTTTTTTTTCCTGTGATGTCCCATCCTCACAGACAGCCTGGCAGCTTGCTTGATTTGCACGCTAGCTGGCTGGCCAATATGCTGAACATCACAGTGTGCAGCTTAACCAGCTGGCCGCTTTCGTATGCCAGATATTGTGCGTAACAGAGCATAAAAGATAATATTTATTAAATGTTTAACTGGAAATCAGACATTAATCAATTAATCAAGCTCTGATGTTCAGGGCCGTTTCCAGAATGAGTGCCTTACTCATATTTCTTGCCAAGTACTTGACCTGAAGTTGTTCTGATTATTAAGCTGATCCACTGTCTTAGGGCACTCTGAGCAAGTGAAGAGCATGAGAGAAAGTACTAAAGAGAGACCGCAGCTGTCATACAAAGAGGAAAAACCCATGTGCAAGACACTGATCACACAGGAGGTGGAAGCTCTGCCTCAAAAACTTAATAATCTAAATCATAAGACTTGATACTTGGATAAAGCAACCAAATTAGCCAAAAGAAAATTTGTGTAGGAATACAGCTTGTATTAAAGAGTAATTTTTTTTCTGTCCAGTCACTGTCGTCCTGGGTATATGATTTAGTACAAGGGGTCCTGATAACTTAGCTGCACTGGCCATGTTTAAAGACTAACTGTGTTGTGGTAAAGGGAGCTGGAGGAATTGTTAGAGGAGGTAATAGGAGAGAATAAAGGTGTTGGGGAGTGAGGGGGAACCTCAAAACCAAGATTTCAGCTGAGGATGGCCTTGCAGCTCTGGTAACAGAGACTGATTTAGATCATGGAGGTCACTGTGTGTACTTAGGACACTTTCTTTAGATGTTATTGTAAGCATTAAGTTCTGGGATGTTAGGAATTAGCATGAATTGATACTTAGGTAATTGTAAAATAAACATACTCCAAAAATGTGTTACCTTTCTTCCTGCCTCTTACCAAGTACTATCCTGTTAATGAGTAATGCTGTTATACATATTGCAAAATCCCAGAGAAGCCTAAGAAGGCCACGCTGTCCATTTGTTTGGATGCTCCAAGGCAGGGTTAGTGGTAGTATAGTACCTGTACCACACATTTGGCTAATACATGCTTAGAAACTGTCAGTGACTGATTCCCTTTAGTATCCTGGAGCAATTGATGCAAAATGTACCCTTGGTATTGGAAAGGTTTTCCCCCTTCGTAACCAAAATCTACCTCACTGCATTCTAAACCCATCATATCTTGACTTAGCCACTGAAGTAAGCAGCAACCTTTTATGTTTTTGAAGACGGATACCACATCCCCTGTGCGTCTTCTATATCCTATGTTAAATATGAGATGTTGCAGGTTGTCTTTCCCTTTACACATCCCACTACAGCATATGCCTTTTTTCTTTCTGTGACAGCTTGACATTAGTCCACACTCATCTTGTGAGGCACAGATCCTTTTGTTCAGAGCTGTTATCCATTCCCCCTCCTGTATTTGCATGTTCTTACTAGGCGTAGACAGGAATTTGAATGCATCCCTGGCTGAATCATGTTCCACTTTTTCAGGCGGTTTCTTGAGTTTATCAAGATCTTGACACAAAGACAAGACGGCTAAAGTAAGAAGAGCAGAAATCGCTGTTCTTGAAGTGAGACACCATCAGCATTGCATTGCTAGGGTTCTTACCCACCTGTTTTCTAGTCAAATAAAACAAACACCTGTACTCAAAGCCAGTGTGCTCTGAATAATGCTACTGGTTACACCGGGAGAAAAAAATACAACATGTACTTCTCAAAATAGTTTTGAAAAACCTTTTAAGTTACATCAATAGTGTCTTTCCTATCCTTATAGACATTGCAGTTTCTATTACACGCAGAAATCTGAAAAAATTCACTACTGTTGTGACAGGCTTGTATATTACTTTTTCCATACAACATTCTTATAGAAGGCCACAATTACCAGTGAATTTTTGAGAACCCATCAAAAAAGGCAGAATGGGACCTCAGTCTTCTCAGTGTCTCTAACACTTTAGTTACAAGTTTCAGTTACTATCAAATCACTTAAAGTAACCATGAGGAAGTCACAGGCCAGAATATTTTACTACTACAGTTGGCCAGTTCAAAATCTGAAATTCTTTTTTTAATGGCATCTTATTTTGGGATGTGATGTCTGTCAGCTTCTAGGAGCTATAAAGAAAGCTTTGCTTCATCAACTACTGGTACTATAACAGAATCCAACAGATAGAGTCCAGCTCATAACACATCAAATTAAACACAACTACTTATTGAAGCAAGAGATGCCACACTCCATCTGCTTGTAACAGAATAAATAGAAAGAAATTAAAAGTGGTAATGCAGGGATCAGCAAAGTATTTTTTTCCATGTAATATTTGGGATAAAATTTCTAACTCCCTTTATACAGTACTACAGCATACACAAAGTTCTGCAAGGAGTAAAACATACGATGAGGACTGAAATTTCCAAATTGAAACCCCAGTTGCCACTGGAAACAGTGGTGGACATGTATTATCTCAAAATAAATGTGATTAGTCAGCAAATATTGGAATGAAAAGCAAAGCTAAGGCCTTAAATCAGTCTTGATGAAAACCTGGAATCCAGTAACATCAAAAATCTCTATTCAGAATCAAATCCTTTGTGACTGGGAATTGTACAGAGGTATAGGAAGGCAGCACTTGTCCAAAATTGAGGGTATTTGCTTCTTCATTTGAGTTTCTAATACTGAGCCAGAGTAAGGATTCTTCACCTTGAGAAGACAGCTCATAATCAGTCTTGCAACAAAAGATCAAGAGCGGCTTTTAGGCACGGCTTTCAACACAGATCATGTCCTTTCTCAATCTGTACAAGAGAGGAAGGAAGTCGAGTAACAGCTCCCACAGATGCTGCTGCACCTCTGAATCCAAGTAGGTTGGTAACTTACGTAGAGAACTAGTCTGCAGCCCTTGCCTTGCAGCGTGAGCAGGCAGGGCAAGAACAACCTCAGCTGTCGAGATTTAGTGCCTGCCAAGGATACTGCTGCTCAGAAGATACATTTTGCAGTACTACCCCCAATGAAAAATTTGTAAAGACCAACTGTGGTGTATACATGATATCCATGACAGGATGGATTTATAAAAGACAGCTCTGAGAAGTTGCTAGGTAACAGTGTCTTGTCCTCACAACCGCTGAGCGGTGGTGATCTGTTCTTGTGATGCAGTGCTCCAGCGTAATGGTCTTGCTCAAAATTTATTACGTATATAGAGATTTTTAAATAAAGCCAGATCTGACCTGGTCTCTCTAATTTACAGAATGCTTCTTTTGCCAACTTTCTAACATTCACTCTCTTTATAACAGTCACAGCTCTTCATATTTCTGGGAAATCACAGCCTGTTTGTGAATGCCTGCTCTTTTTGAAAGATCAGTGAGGAAATTCTACAGCAGAAAGCTCACTCCTCTCCTTGAATTTGTTAAGAGAAGATACAGAATCACACAGAATATTAAGGGTGGGAAGGACCTTAAAAGATCATCTAGTCCAACCCCCATGCCAGACCAGGATCACCTAGAGCAGGTCACACAGGACAATGTCCGGGTGGTTTTGAATGTCTCCAGAGAAGGAGACTCCACAACCTCTCTGGGCAGCCTGTTCTAGTGATCTGTCACCCTCACAGTGAAAAAGTTTTTCCTTTATTTATGTGGAACCCCCTGTGTGTCACGTCAAGACATGACTTAGAATACTGCATTCAATGCATACATTGAGTATGGTGTCAGGTCCCCACCAAAAAAAGCATTATAGCAGCAGATAGAGAAAAGTGACTTCAAATTTTATGGACCATGTGAGGAAAGACTCATTTTGCAACAGGACTCTCAGAAGACCTGAAACAGCCTAGGGGAAGAAAGATGGTAGGACCAAAACAAAACCAACTAAAAGGCAAGTTCCCTACAGCCCATCATAAATAATAAAAAACATCTGCTGCAAACATAACATCACTGGGATTTGTATGATTGACTAAGACAGCCAAGGAACTCTGACACTGACAACAACTTTTCTCTGACTTTTGTTTTTTTCCAAGCATGTTAACATGACTAACCCCTTCCCTTACTTCATTTTGCTGCTGCGTATTGTCCTTCCAGTTGTTTTTAAGAGTAAGCAATACATTATAGATCACTGTCTTCCCAAGTTAGAATTACAGGGCTAAAAAGTCACACTCCGAGGAGCGAGCTGGTACAGCAGTTCCCAGGGGCTTCATGTCCAAGATGGACACAAGGTTTCTGAAGGAACAGCTCAGCTGCCCCATCTGTTCACTGTGATGCTTTATTCCCCAGAAGGGCAGGCAAAAGCCGTGGAAAGCTGGCTGTAAGAGCCAGAGGAGAAGCTTACTATGCAGAGAGCTCTTACAGGCCACATATCTTCAGTCAGATCTATTATAGCGAGAAACGAAACTGTAGGTCAGTTGATACTTAGAGCCATCCCAGACTGCCTGGCACTGCTGTAATGTGTCCTGCTTGTGGCAGTTTTGATCAGTTTCAGTCAGGAGAAGAGTTACTAGCCTAATAAGTTCTGTTCAGCCAGAAGCCAAATATTCTCAAAACCGTAGTTTTTTGGAAGGAAAGTAATAATAATTTTCTGCTGCTTTTCATATTTTTCAGTGTATTGCCCTAAGCATGCTTTGTACTGTCCAGAAGTAATGGCTCCACGTTAAAGACTCTCTGAAGGTGAACAAGGGTTTTCAAGGTTGCCTTGTGCCCTTTGCAACAAGTGCCACAATTCAAGGGCATCTCAAACCCCCCTCACTCATGTTACAGACGCTCTTTCCAAGTGAGCCAGAGACTTGCTTTTCACCAAAATAAAAGCTTCACAGTCATTAGGTGCTGTGATTTCAGGCCAGGTTGTACAGTAAGCCCTTCACAGAAGCACTCCTCCACTCAGGACATGCTGTGCCTGCAGCTCTCGAGGCAGAGCCTCACAACTCTGCCAGGATTATCCCTCTTGGGTAATTCATCATATCCTACTGCTGATGGTGTTTGCTCTTTGGGAACCTGTTTTATAAAGATTTCTTTATAACAGAGGTAGATAGTAAATGAAGTAAAAGGCAATGGCACATGTGGACACTACTAAACTATAATATTTCCTTGAAATTTTTTGTTAAGTTCAACTTCCTTCAGACACAAAATGGATTCAGGGACTGGCTAGCCCCTTCCTCCCTGCATATTCCCTTTTCAGTGCTGCTAACTTCTGTGTCTTTTCTAACACATACAGACTTAGAGAATTAGACTCCTTGCTATGGGATCTTTGTGGTTCTTCAGAGTACACTTGACTTTTCAACCTAGCAAGTGTAGCTTCCTTGGATGTCAGATCTTCATAACCAGTAGCACACCCAGTCAGATTCTTCCTTCACTGTCTTATTGTGCCTCCATGAACCTGCATAGACACATTCTCCTATTCCAGTACTCAATATGTTAGTCAGCTATCCACCAAGCATTTGTACACCAACCGCACCTTTTCCTCGTAGAGGAAATGCGGTATTTTTTAAAAGCTGTTGTTGCGTGGCTTAGAAATCTCCTGTGCTCTGTGGTCACGTGAATCTATTCTAACTACACAGGCTACTGTTACAATTGGAAAAATATTCTCAATAGATTTTTTTTTTTTATATGAAGCTTTTCCAGGGGTGATATTAGAGACAAAATGAAGAGTTCAAAGAAATCAGGTTTGTCTTATACCCATCACAGCTTCAGATGTCCTCTGATTCTCACTGTATCCATAGTGCTTTTTTTTCATTATTGTATTACAGAGTTAGTTGTCAGCTGCCATTGCTGTGTTAGGTTTAGCTGTGAGCTATTTGAGACACTAGTCTGGAAATAACATGTGTAACCAGAGATTTCACTTAGTACAACTGCACACTGTACTATTCAACTCCCCATTTCTCTTTTGAAAACAACTTTGCAGACATGTCAAATCCTAAAACAAAATCCACGGATTTCCTACTGTTAGCTAAAGGCTACATATGAAAGTCTTCCTCAGTGACCACTACTGGCTTCTCTAGACTTTCCTCATAATAACACAACAGGTGATTAAGGAACGTAACTTTGATATGCCTTACCTGATTAGCACTAGATTTATCCCTCCTTGTGCTCATTTCAGTGTCAAACTACTCAGTACAGTTCTTTATTACCACAGATCTTTACCCATTAACCTTGCTAGAGAGCACAACAAAACCAACACTTCAGAATATAAATCATCTGCCTTGTGTATTAACATATCCACATGAATAAAATTCCACTAATTGCATTATTTTAAAACTAGTTTGCTGTGTGATGTCTATGACTTAAAAATAAATTTTAAAAATCTAATTAAGCTCCCTTTTAGCATGAGGAGTAAGTTTAGTTTATATTATACTAATATTTGTAGCTGTTCATCTCTGTATTGAATCCATTTCAGAACGGATCTACTAAAGGTTTCTTGGACAAATACGTGGGTGCTTGTTTTTAACAGCCCGTATTATAAAGCACAGCAACAGAGCAAGCGTCATTTTCAACAGACATCAGCACCAGAAACAAAATACATATGAAGATTTCCATCACTCTGCCTGAACCACAGAAACGATATAGAGGTCAAAGCAAAAAATCTGAAACTTAGGAATTGTTTTGGCTACTTAGGCTCACCACATGACCAGTGCACCCCTCCGGTAAATGTTTCGGCCACGAAACTTTTGAGCTAGCCTTCATAAAGTGCAAAAGTAGTAAGGAGGAGACAAGTCATGAACACAGACATTTTCACTGAGAAGTTAAATGAACAAAACGAGTTCCAGAACAAGGTGTCAAGAATTTCCAATTCTTTCTAAAGAACGCATACCTGGAAATTTCACTTGCTTCTCATAGACACCTCTTCATACCATTTCAGGTCAAAATCCCCAGAGCAGGTCACATCCTTGTTGATTTGCCTGCATTTCTTCCTTCCTAGCTTGCTGTGATACGGAGAAGAAAGGTATGTGGATTATTACTGTTCACGCGATGTTTCTGCTTTATCCCTTCTCTTTTAAAACTAGTTGTTAGTTCACACATTAATGCTAATTGCAGCAGCAGAGGTATCAGATGTGGAAAGCCAATTCTCTGCAGTAACCAAATCCCAAAACATTTAGAGCTTTATAGGGTAATAAGGCAGAAAGCAGCTAATGCAGCATGCAATGTGCTAGCAGAATGTGTGAAGCAGTACTGCTTAGATAAACCCATTCAAACCTAATTCACCTTTTGAGTGGTCTCAGTAAACAGTTGCATCTACTGCATAAATACATATGGGTGAAGGGTGATTATGTAAGTCAGAAAGGCCAAATTCTCCTCAGTAGGCATTGTGGCTGCATAGATATCCAGGATATAAACTACTTAAAAAATGCAGATTTGTAATAGACTACACACTGATAAAAATCACAGAGTCATTGAGGTAGGAAGGCACCTCTAGAGGCAATCTGGTCCAGCCCTTCTGCTCAACCATGGCCTTGAGAACATGCTATGCAGGACCATCTCCAAGGACAAAAATTCCATAACATGTCTTGACAGTCTGTGGAGTGTTCGGTCACTGTCACGGTAAAAAAAAGAAGAAAAAAAAAAAGTGTGTCCTCATGTGCAGGCAGAACCTCCTGTGTTTCAGTTTGTGCCTATTGACTCTTGTTGCCCTGTCACTGGGCACCCCTGGAAACAGTCTATCTCTCTCTTCTTTGCACCCTCCCTTTGGGAATTTATATACATTGATGAGATCCCCCCTGAGCTTGCTTTCTTCAGGGCTTAACAGTGCCAGCTCTCTCAGCCTTTCCTCATAGGAGACATGCTCCAGTTCCTTCATTTTTGTGGCCTTTTAGCAGAACTCTCTCCAGTACGTCTAGATCTCTCTTGTACTGAGGAGCCCAGAACTGGGCACAGGACTCCAGGGGTGGCCTCACCAGTGCTGAGTAGAGAGGAAGGATCACCTCACTTGATGTGTTGGAAATATTTTGTATAACGCAGCTCAAGATACCATTGGCCTTGTCTGCAACAAAGGCACATTGCTGGCCCATGTTCAACTTGTTGTCCATCAGGACCAAGCTGTTTTGCACGTATGTCAGCCAACATATACTGGTGACTGGGATTGTTCCTCCCCAGGTGCAGGACTTTGCACTTCTTGTTGAAGTTCATGAGGTGCTCCAGTGTGGATGGCAGCACAACCCTCTGGCATATCAGCCACATCTCCCAGAGTGGTATCATCAGCAAACTTGCTGAAGGTACACTCTATACCATCATCCAGGTTATTAATGATGAACTTGGACTGGACCGAGTACTGACTCCGAGCGTACAGCATTAGTTCATGGCCTCCAGGTAAACTTTGTGTGGCTGATCACTGCCCTCTGCGCCTGGCTCTTCAGCTGTTTTTCAACCCACTACACAGTCTGCTCTATAAGGATCTTAAGGAAGTGCATCAAAAGTCTTTCTGAAGTCCAGGTGGACAATATCCACTGCTTTCTCCTGGTGTTATTCCCCACATTCCTGATTCCTTTTACGCCACCTGAGGGCAAAGCATAGACTATCCACCTCAGCTATAGCATAGCTGAACAGAGCCCACAAAAATAATGTTATAGTCATCACCCTGGTCTACCAGACCACAATCTCCTAACATTCTTGTCTATATTTTCCTTCTGTTATAGCCCAATATGCTGCCTGTGCATTTTTAAGGGTCCTGGCACCTTGTTCCTGTTCTGGTCCTGTGGAACAATGAGCATCCAGGTCTTTTCAGACCTCTTCCAACACCTCCTCCTTCTATAGGGGCTTTCATTAATTTAAAACAAAGGGCATCACTGTGAGGTGTGAAAACCCGCTCTTTTTATACATAGATGTGTATATATATGCATATATGTGTGTTTATATATATACACCTTTGTGATTTACATCAGGGAATTGCCAATTTCTTAAGCAAATGTTAATTCTCTACTGTAGGGTGGCTGCAGGGAGTGTTTTACATAATAGATACTAATTGAGTTGAGCTGCTGTATCCAAACTACTTTAAAGGATGAAAAGGCAGTTTCTTTCCTAAGCAATCCAAAAATCACTTGGGATTGCAAGCCTACCAAAAATCCAGCCAGAAATGTACTAAAACCCTGTGGGCCTTCAGAGAAGTCACGTGCTTGCAGTTCCCCAGGCAATGACAAATAGACTTTGCCTTGGTTCTGAAGAAAAAAAAGGTCTCAGAAAAGATACTGAGATACTAACTGCAAAGACATCGTTTCTAGTACCAAGAGCTATAGCTCTCCAAAGAATACAGCTGGTATATCATAGTAGGTGGTAAATTAGCAGGATGCCTTCAATATTTGTGTTCCAGTCCCTCATTTCTAGACTGAGTACACTGTGCAGTCTTTTGTTTTGTCTTTGGTTTCCAAAGTCTACACGTTCCCACTTTAAACAAGTCTTGCAATATTAGCAGCAAAAGAACCTTATACCAATTTATTTTTTTTTTCATTTTTATTACTTTCTGCTCCTCAAATTACTCCTGCAAAGGAAGGTAAAAGTGTCTTCAAGAGACATATCCCTTTTCAGGTATAGTTATTTGGACATTTAATTTCTTATACCAATTACAGTGTGACATTTTATATATCACAGTATAATAAGTACAGTTCTGTAAAGAGTACAATTAATTAAGCCTCAGAATAGCCCTTGAAATATACAAGATTTATTATTTTACAGGTGTGTGAAGTGAGGCATAGGACCAGGAAGAAACATGAGAAATACTCAACATGAGCTCACCACAATCATTCTTGCAGATACTGTAACTTTCCACTACTTGCTTCTAACAGCTTATTAATGTGCAAGGAGACATTCAAAATAGTTTAATTGTGCAGTGGGGCCCGTTTTTAATAGTCTCTTAAAATTTACACCCCTCCTCCTCCTTTTTTTTTAGCTCCCTTCCGAGTTCAGAATATAGCTTGAAGGTCTGGATGTTCAGGATCTGAAGACACTAGATGTACATGGCTTATGAAGGTCATTCAGAAAATAAAAATAATTTCTGAAACTGCTTATGGTGAAGGACGATAGATTACTCAGCCTTACCTCTCACCTCTACAGTAACTCTGATTATTCTCATGGCATATTTTAGCAATAGTGTATCTATACTAAGGCTATCCTAGCTATAAAAACAAGCCACTGAAAATATGAAAGGAATCCTCGTGTTGTAAATAAGTAAAATGATAAATGAAACTCTGTATGGCTCAATAGCACATATAAAGTAGAGTACTAAAGCATGGAATGATGGATACAGGCATCAATAAACAATACTTTTTAAAAATCTGACAGTATTTTAGGGCTAAAATGATTTTAATTTCCAAGGAACTGAATTTTTGGTATTTGGCAACAGCATGACATAGGAAGCACAAAAAGAAAGATGGATTTTAATTAAGGTGGTGACCACAGATCCTGTTTTTTTTAACACGGTCTGCAGCTTCAACTCCTGAGTCCAGGACCATTCATTGACATAAGTAGCCCTCACTTGTCCAATTTCACATTTATCACATGGTGTTGCTCTACCACAGCACCTCAGACTCTCTCTCAAATAGATGAACTATTTGAGAGCTTATTTTATAAGGGGTTCAGTGAGTTTTTTAACAGACAGCCCATAGTTTGGAAACAACTATTTACGTATGCCAGTGCCTCCAGTCTGTCTTAACTAGCCAATTCAGGCAGAAAATAAGAAAGCCTCGATACTAGAAAAATACCAGAGTTGAGAGGAAGAGGTGCTCACCATGTTGCACAAACTATATGAACTGACCGATAAAGGAGATTAAGAAGCACTATGAGAATTAAGTCATTATGCTTAAAACAAACAAATGATGACATTTAAGGGAAATATAAGTAGTAGCCTGCCTTTAGCTGAGTAATTCAAGAAAGTTCCTTAAGTGAGCCAATAGGTACCGGCAGTATTTTCATTAGCAAGTGCCCAAAATTCTGCTATTATTCAAATGCTATCATTGTGCTGTAAAGTGCCTCATTGGTTTTTGTCACATTTCTGTGGTCCTGTAGAGGACACACACAAGAATGTCCCATGTAATTTTGAAAGTTCAAGTGGCCTATGTCACACCAAACTTCTCTCACAGCTTGAAAGCAGTGAACTGAATCAAAGCCTTTAGTATATGAAATCTGTATGGGTGAAAACTCAAGGCCTATGCAAATCCCAAAAAATGCTAAGTAGATTGTTCCAGAAACAGGCTCAGAGGGCTGCCTGACAGGTAATGTGGAATGGGCAGGGAATTTAGCTTCAAGGCTACCTCAGCACAGCAATGAAGAGGCAAATACCAGCTCCACAGCTCTTGGTCAGGAACCCTCCAACATCATTCCCGCTGGCCTCACCAAACTTGATAAGAGAAATTAATAACGTACAGAGGATGTCTTTCTATAGACAGATTCTGGTAGCTATGCTAAGGCACATATAAAATAATCAAGGAGTTGGTGACAGCCAGCATGGCTTCACTGGGGCAAGTCATGCCTGACTAATTTCGTGGCCTTCTACAACAAAGCTACAGCGCTGGCTGACATGGGAAAAGCAATTGATGTCATTTTCCTGGACTTGTGCAAGGCATTTGACACTGTCCCAGAGGACATCCTTGTCTCTAAAATGGAGAGACATGGATTTGACCATGGACCACTCGGTTGATAAAGAACTGACTGGACGGTCACACTCAAAGAGTTGTGGTCAATGCCTCGATGTCCACATGGAGACCAGTGACAAGCGGTGTGCCTCAGGGTCCAGTGCTGTTCAACATCTTTGTCAGTGACATGGATCATAAAGTAGCATTAATCCTTGCAATCACACAGTGTATGAGCACCTCCTAGGATTTTTCCTGTACAAACACAGAAACCCATGCTAGGCAAATCTGTTTTAAAACTTCTGATAATTATTTCTGTTTCCCTAATACCTTGGCACCATATTAATATGTAAGGAGCCAGTTTTTAACGTATAAAAACCATATAAATGATTAAATTTGGTTCTATTATGTTCCCTCTAGAAACACAGGCTCTCCAGTCTAGATGCTGTATCCTTGCTCCTGTCTTGACTTTAGTCCCTATCAGTTAACTCATATTTAACTATCTTCTTGCCAGCTAAGAGATTGGCCTTTCTCTTCCTGATTTACCAAAGTTGAACCAGACATTTTTTTTCTGTTGGCTGTGAGAACTCTCACACAGTTTTAATGCACCTGTGACCAGGGAGACTCATCACCACCCCTACAGCCCAGCTCACAAATGTTGGGGAATCAATGACCAGCAACTTGACTCAAACGATGTCTGACATGAGTCCCCTGCTGTGTGTGCACAGCTTGTTGCCACCATTTGACCACCATCTCATTATCACCTGCAGAAGTATGTTTGGGAGGAACAGCAGGACCACAACTGGAGACTTCCAGCAAGTCTGAAATCACAGAAAAGGGCAGAAATAAAGAGTCATCTCTCCCTTCCCACACTCTCTCTCTCCTCGTGTCCAAATTCTTCTTAGTTAAGCCTTGAAATAAGTCACCTGAATTTTTAAAAAGTGCCAGAATCCACAGATCTACTCTTTGGGACTGTTTCAGCACCTGGCGTATATCTGGGGTTTGTGCCTGGCGTTTCAAGTCTTGGGTGTGATTGTAGAATGTCGTTGTAGAACTGTTGATGGTCCAGAGAATTAAGGTTAAAATAGTTGACACCGTGGTAAAAGTCTGCATGAAGCTCCATAGCACATCAGAGAAAAGACATTTGAAGAAAACAGATTGCTATCGGGACATTTTTCAGGGATTGTTTTTCTACTTTCCCTTTCCAAACCACAGAAGCCTTAGAAAGTTCATCCCAAAAGAGACTGTTGGTATCACGTGCCAAATTTCTGATGTGATTGCCCAGAGTTCTGTTCAAAAACAGTCCTTTGGATAAAGAAATAATAACCCTAGTATAACTGGGCTGACTAAGCTAAAAATGCCTGTCTCAGCTGTATGCTAATCAAAGGATTAGCAACATCATATTCTGTAATACAGCCAAATTAATAGTGTTCACTCACATGTGCCAATTTAATTTTTGTGTATCGTCTCCATTTCCTATTTTTAAAAAAATTATTTTCCCATTTGCTTGGCACAATGTCTATGAGCCCATTCCAAAGATGGTTATCACAAGGATTTGACTCAAATCTCTGTAGACAGCTCTTAGCTCTGAGCAGAGTTCACTTACAAAGCAGTTGTTTTAACATCTGCCACCACTCAGCAGGGTAGATGACCTATTTGCTTAAGGTTTTGTAAAAGTCTTATAGTACCATATACCTCTAAACTTTATTGTCTGGTGCTGTTGGTGGTCTTTTCTAAACTCCTTCCTTTTCATTCAAGGTTTGAAGTTGATACTTTCAATGAAGCCACTGGGAGTTTGGCCAGCATGAGAAGTACAAACCCAAGACTTAATTGAGAGAAACATCCTCTAAATCAGTTAATGCTCATTGAAGATTCATTAGCAAAGTACTTGGCGAGTCTAGTGTTCCTTCCAGTAGACTTGTGTTCATGGAGAACAATTACAAGATGAAGCATACACATGCTAGCACAAGGCTCTGCTGCGCTTATGTTTTAGCTTCCCATGAAGGACCAGGTAGTGCCTGTTTCTGCTAGAGGCACATGGAATGGCAAAAGGCACAAAACATCTCTCCAGTTCTTCTGGAGCTATAAGAAACCCTAGAGAGATAATACACTTCTTTCTCTTTCCATACCAGCCCTTGGACCAGCACTGATATGTAGGGCTAATTTGCTGAATCTTACACAGATGCAGTAATAAACATTGTTCTCACGGGGACTCAGTAACAACCACGGCTTCTACTTATTTGTCCAAGGTGCAGCTGTTCTCATGGGCATGCTTCATAACTCTTCTATTTTAGATCTGCTTCCCCTACGTACATAGGTACAGGATTTTAATCAGACTGTTTGTGATCTGCTTACTGTCAACAAGGCAGTGAGCTAAACTAGTCTTTCCTTTGGTGGGTCGTTGAATATATGCATGAGACAGGAAAACGTGAAGACACAGAACTGTCATGCCACATAGTTGAAGAGGCAGTTTGTCCTATCAGTGTCAGAGGCTGATGTTAATTAAATGCTAACTAAGGACAATAAATCAAGCTGCTACAATACTGAACACAAATGAAAGGACAGTTCACTGTAATGGGCCTTATTATACTTACAGACTTTAATATAAAAAAGAAAAATGAATGACAGCTACTTCTGTAATGATCAGTATCAACACAAGGTGATTTTAAAATTCTAAACTTCTACCAGGAAAAATATATTCCTGTCCCTGATTCTCAGAAAGCATTTGTTGCCCCAGCATTTGTTAGGATCAAACAAAGCGAAAGAGCATTCCCATAGCACTTCTTCAGCTCACAGACAGCCAACCAGGAAGTCCCTTAAGGACACACTAAGAAATAACTTGGCTAAACTCAGTAAGACCAGCTAAAAGAAATATCTTACAGAGACAGATATCTTGGGCATATATTTATTATAAATTGCATCCAGCCAGAAATGACAGAAGAGGAAGAATAAATGTGGGAAATGCGAAAGCAGCAAAAGCACAAGAGAAAAAAAAGTAATCAACACTTGATACTTTTTTTAAACAACTTTGTTACTAAATAAAAAGTCCAGTCATAAGCCAAAAGAAAATGTTACCCACCAAGCAATTTGTGTGTTGTCAAAGAAATGTAGAACCCATACCAAAAGCTCTGATATACAAATCAAATGTGATTGGAACTCCTCAAGTGCCACATGAGAACCTAAAAAACATCAAAGTGGTGACTCGCATCCTCCAGGAGGCCACAAAGCTGTTAAGTTCAAATAATCTGTTTTGATTATTTATGTCATTCATCAAATATAGATATGCTTGCCCATCCTCTGCTGATCAAAACATGCGAAAATACTCAAGAGTACTCAGAAAAATTAATTCCAAACCTGAAACCCCTGTCCTCCCCACGTCTAGGTTGAGCCATACTTTGGGGTGTGCTAGAAGGCTAGCAAAACAAGCGAGGGTCATACCCCTGTACTAAAGACTTTTCACAGAGTAACTCTTCCCATAGCACACTCTTCAACAGGTCAGAGACGTGCCAGCGTATTTCCCTGTCAGCAGCAGAGCTGCACGGACCCGCCCCAGGGGCACGGACACGCTCTTGCTTACCTGTCTTCCACAAATCACCTTTGCCACCTGCTCATGTGGCAAGAAGTTTGTGCTGACCCAGCATTTCTCCAGCTCATCTGGAAACTTACATCCATAGGCAACTTACAGATGTGGATAAATGAAAGCCACTGGCTGTTTCAGTGGGTCCTCTGGGTGGGATGAGTGGTAGACAAGGATTAATGAGAGTATAGTAGAGAACACCTACTCTGTGTAGACTGCACCAATGACTATATGGCACAAGAAGAAAAAATTTTGTGTCCCTGACCGTTAGAGCTCTTGAGATTAAATGCTTGTCCCTTCAATTTCAGCTGAAAATCCACTGTGGGCCAGGGCACTGACTGGAAATACCACTATCTGTACCCGTAATAATGCTTCTCATTAAGATGATGTTGGAACTAAATTAGGAGGACATCAAAAAGCAGGAAGAAGGACTAGCTGTCCAAGCACTGCATAAATTTGACTTAAGGCAAAACTGATGAAAATATAAATATTTTCTATTTTCATACTCGAAGAGAAGTTACAGTTGTCTGCTAAAGCTAACATTGATTGCTAAAATATGTTGGATCCAGTGACAAAAAAGTGAGTTAGGAACATATACTGGAACCCTCATTCCCTTAAATTCCATAAGTCATTGTAGTTTCTTATGCAAGTGAAAACAACTGCTACAGGCACCCTCACCCTGCAGCACCTTCCAACTTCTATGAAAAGTAAGAGGCTCATATGAGCAAGCTACACTTCAAAGCATACATCTAAGATTGGTGGCTTTAGACTTTTCTTAGGGCAGGAATAAAATTAAAAAAAAAAAGACATGCTATCTAAAATGAGCTGAAAAGTATATCATAATGTGTAGTAAGAAAACTAAACCAATGTGCTGTAGTAATCCTCACACTTTAAAGATCCATCCATGTGCCACTGATGGGGAAAAGACAGCCTTTGGCAAGTTGATCCACAAGTTTTTGGGATCAGTAATGTCTACAATAAAGGAATATTTTTATATTGATGTAGTAAAAGACTGAAAATGGAAGAATAAGACTAACCCTTGAGAGAGAAATTTGGAAAAAAAAAAAGGCAAATTAAAGAAAAAGGGAATTCAGAATAAACAAAAATTCCTGGGATCAAAAAGAATAAAGAATCTTTATCTTGGTAGTAATCCTAGTACTCCTCATTGCAAAAAATCTGTGGCAAGTTCATATTTAATGTGTTGAGAACATGCTGAGATTTTTGTTTTTCTTCATATGTGATGCACTCTTAAAGAGGGAGATTTTTAGTATTTGAAGCGTGCTTAAGATAAAATATTATACCACAGACGAACTGATAAGGTGGGCTGTTGCATGGTAACAGGGGAGGGGAGGGGGAGGGAAATACTGTTTTGCTCCAGAACAAAGACCCTCTGAATAATATCTTTGTAAACATATTCCACTGGGGAAAAGTAATTTGAAATTTTCCTTTGTAAGTTCGTGGCAGATACTTCTAATCTGTTCAAAACCAGTCAGTTCACAAGTGAGCATCATTACATAAAAGGCATCAGTATTATGAAAAAAAAGCAAAAAAAACTTATGTGGTACACACTAAGCAAATAACAAACACTAAAACAATTTCAGAAGTTCAGGCCAATTGCTTCGAAATTCATGTTATCAGAACAGTCAAAGCAGTACATAGAAGACTTTTTAATTTACCAGAAATACAGCAAAACACACATCAAGAGCGTATCTCTGAATTTATTGCAATTCTCCTATTTCCTTTAAAGGTCCTTGTCAGGCATAAGTCTGTGCTTACTTAACATGTAATTTCTTGTGAACAAAACTTTCAACAAGTTCTGGTTCTTTGATTTTGCATAGTCTGTACATGCAAATTATAATTTTCCTTAATGGGATCATTATTCAATAATCCTTGGTAACTAGTAAACCTGGACTGCTCATATTAACGAGGGTGATTGAACTTTAGGATGGGCTAATTAACACTGTTTCAGTTGCAAAGTAAGGTTTTGAAAGTTCAGTGCATAAAACAGGAACAGCAAATAAACATATAATTTACTTAAGTTTTTAGAGAAATAGAAGCATAGGAAGAACACTCACAACAGTGATCAGGTGGCTAGCATGCATCGTCACTGGATTTAGTGCTGGATTCTCCGATAACGTCCCAAAAAAGTCTACTTATTTATCTCAGCAAGTATTTTGGGAATCGCCTCCTTAGCGTAGGATGAAAAGCTACATGTGCTCACACGTAATGGAAAGTGGCAGCTAAAGGAAGGATTATAGGTTCCCTTAATTAAAACATTGACCCAGTCTGGCATCAAAAGCCAACTGTAGATTTTGGCATCCATGAAATACAAGAGTTGTCTTTATCAGATCAGAGAGGTTGCCTCCAGCTGACATTACCAGCCGTTATAACTTGATGCGTTTGTCAGAAAAAAAGCATCGATTTCCAAAGGCAGTCACCACCCGCCCTTACCAATTTTTCTGAAGAAAGCTGATATACTGTGCTTTCCATGCCTTAAGGAACTCTGAATCCCGTGTTCAGTTTCTTATAACAATAACTTTCTGGTTTGGCTGCTGGCTGTATTACATACCTCTTCTCACTGTATTTCAGGTGTTTACAAACCTTCATAGAGCAGGTAAGAGAGAGGTCTCTAGCCCAATTCTGCTGGGTATGGCAGAGTTCGTAACGATATGTAGTTAACTGCTCATCAGACATAGTAACTCCTTTCAAGAAAAGGGCCTTGACCCAGGCTCCATTGCCTCTAAATTCAGTTAGGGAAACAAAGGAACAGCTTGTTCAGTGGCAGCAGACAAAAGCTTAGTTCTAAACCAGGGCTGAATATTCCTTCTGTAATCAAAAAGAAAAACTTACAGAAGGTACCTGAGAAAACTAGTGTGAAAGTTCAGCACATCAAATTATGTGTTCATGCAAATATCCCTGAAGTGTATTTTAGAGCTTGTGAAGCTCTAACAGAGCAATTCAAGTATTTTGAACTAAGAATGTGTAAAAATCAAAAGGCTCAGAAGCAATTATTGTAAGACTCTTAACACCTTCCTAAATTTACAATAAATCCCCTGATGTTTCTACTTTAATTGCTTCTTCCTGATTTTCCCAGGATTGAAGTAAGATCTTCCCTTTTTGTTTGCAATACCATCTTCCTCTTTCCCAGTGTCTCCACTGACAGTTTTGCTTCAAATCTAATTTGATACTTCTCTTTGTCACCATACAAATGTTGCATTGCTTTAACCAGCAGACTCTTCGGTAGCCTGTGTTTGCAATCTAATTGCAGAAGCTCTGCAAGCCGGTGCAAGAGCCAGGCTGCCTGTTGACCTAACCAAAGCAGCGTTTGTAGACAAATTCAAGAGGCAGGATGCATGGTGTTCAGAATTTGTACAGGTTCCAGTTTTACTCTGATTCCTTCAGTGGCTTTACAGTGTATACTCAGGAGATGAAGAGAGCCAGGAACACCCCATCTTGAATAGGAGATATCTTACTAGCCATAGCCACGCAAAACAAGCACATGAAAGAAAAATTGGTATTAAAGAATATTTGCAAACAGATGAGAAGGTAATGCAAACACTATCTTAGTCCCAACAATTTCTATTTTGCTCCTTTATGGTAGTATTAGAGTGTCTTCTATTAGGGAAATGTGTTTATTAAAGAAATGCGATATACCTTAGGCAGAGAAAAGAAAGAGAAATGAGCTAGTATTCTAAAATCAAATAACAGATCTTCCTCTATCTAAGCTGGCAGATGATTGCAGAAATCTTAGCCAGAAGCCATTTATTATTATGCCAGGATATACACCGAAGCATTCCTACAAACTTATTACTTGAGCTGCATATTCTTATTTCTATAATAGATGCCTAAACATCAAAATACATTGGCCCAAAAATACAGTATTATTTGCAAACACCATCTAACCTGCGACAAGCTGAATAGGTTCTCAAATCACCTGTGCATCTCTATAAACAAGCAGCTACAAAACTTCATTCCCAGCATTTCTTTGCTAGAAGCATACTAGCAAAAGATGCTTTTCTTTCCTTCCCTCCCCCGCCCAGTTTCTTCATGCTTGGGAATATGACAAGACTCTAAAACAAATTAAAATACACCTTACTTTTAATAGCTGTTCCTCAAAGTGAGTCAAAGCTTTCACTATTATTTCCCTTCTTCCTTAGTAATATGAACTTAATCACAGTAAAGTGTTCATGATTTATTCTTTGTGAGCTCTGTTTCTGTCATTCTTCTGCCAAGACGTGACAGCATTTCATGGTTAAAAACATTAATCCTCAGTATTATTTCCTGACACACCTTAAACATAAAAAAGAAAAAAAAAATCATAGAAGTACACACATGCTGTTACTAGAACAATACAGAGTAAAATAGTGCAGGAGATTACCTTAGAAAAATACCTTATGTGAAGGAAGATAATTTTCTGGGCTACCTTCATTTGAATGGGAGGCAGATGTTCCCCACTAGTTGAGGGTTTAAAATCACTGACCTGACTCATGTCAGTGAGAGTTTTCCCTTCACCTCTGGTGAAGATGATTTAGGAAATTACAAAAGCCCTTTTATCTACTTGATTTTCTGGTCTTTCAAATACAAACTCAGTGTTGCAAAAGATATTTTAGACATAATTACAATACATTTTAAGATTTTAACCATAGATTGTATTACATAGTCACATATAATTCTATTTTAACATGATTTAAACGCTGAGAAATTTCCTGTTCAAAAAAGAACGTTAAAACATCATGCACGAATATGTAAGAACTTAAAAGTCAATATAGTAATATAATAATGATCATCGTGAATGAAAATTTCAGTTCAGTAAATAAGTATGAACTTTTTTTGTATTTAACTTATGCACATTATAGGGATAGGATGAGATACAAAGGGCACAAGCTGGAATGTGAGAAATTCTGACTGAGATTTTGCCTGTGAGGGTGAGGAAACACTAGAACAAGTTGCCCAGGGAGGCTGGGGAGTTTCCATCACTGGATACTCAAAACTCAACTGCACAAGGCCCTAAGAAGCCTGATCTCATTGCTGTGAGCTGGAGGTTGGAGGAGATTTTGTGGAGCTTCCCTCCAACCCACATGATTCATATAAAAACTTGTAGGTATAGCTTAGAAGGAGACTGAACACCCACATGCTTTGAATCATTTAGGTGGAACTTTGGGAAGGTCTCTCATAAAAGAAGCTTTTTTTAAAAATTATTCATGAATTCTTCCGAATTTTTATGAGGACTTTCAGCCTCTCTAGCATAAAAAATGCTGTGTCAACTGTCTGTTATATTGATTTTTTAAAATTATATTTTTACAGTATATTCATCTATAATTAATTATTTATGATAAAGTTTTTAAAAGCAAAATGTGACATGTCATTAGCTTAAAAACATTTCAGAGAATTTTTCACTTCAGCAAGAAAATTGCAGTTTTTAGTTTGAGGTGATCCAAAATTATTATTTTTTTTTTCATTTGTCTACTGACCTAAAACCAAAACAGAACAAAAAAAACCCAAACCCAGCAAAATACAACAAATCCTGAACACCCCATTCTTCCTTCTGATGTTGCTATTCCCTGGTCCACTAGCATGCAAGCTTGCCTCTTTACTTTCCCAAGCTTTCCCAACATGTTACTGCTTAAACTCCTTCTATTGCATTTTTACTTTTACTGTTCATTAAAAGTGAGACATTTGTGAAAGAGAATGCATTTCCCTGACTTCACTTAAAATATCATTCAGAAAATTGATTTCCAGAACTGTCTTCTGATACCCTCCTGATTGCTTTCCTGGTCTCTGAAGTCTTTCTCTCGCGGTATGCTTCAGCCTTTGCCTGATCTCTCGCTGCACACACTTTCCAGACCCAGTACTACATATGCCCACCACCTCCTCTTCACGTTCACCTACCTGCCTTCATTGTATTTCTCAGCCATCACCTTCCAGAGAAAACCTTAACGAAGAACTAAATGACAATTCCAGTCAAACACAGACAACCCTACTGTTCACCCCTCGCCAAAGGATCTCTCCTACACCCGGAGCTTTGCCATGCAACTTGAGCTGAAGTTGCCTTCTTCAGAATTGTCGTCTTTTGCTTGCAGGGAACTTACAGGCATCCTTGTTGATAAAACGATAATGTTAAAGCTGAGGGAGGGATGAATTGTTCTCCTGTCCACAGTACGCAAGTAAGAGAACACCTATAGTTGTAGGAGAGGCAGAACCAACATTACCAGCTATAGTTTCAATGCTGGCAATATTTGCCAGAAGTGGCATTTTTAACAATCAGTTCACATCAGCGTGTAAAGCAGATATATTAGGTTAAAAGTCAGAGAAGGCAGCTCTGCCAGTCTTGTGAAAGTGCTCCGTTCTGCACATCCATCTCTCCCTTTAAAAGCTACTGCTGGTGCTATGCATTTTCTATACCTTTCAGAGAGTTTTTCAGCCAGATCTTAGCTGGTGATAACTCAGTTCCAAAGAGCATCTCAGAAGCATGCTCTGACTGCCTGCATGATGATCAGTCTGGCTTTTATGGGCCACCACTACCCAGGAGAACAGCTCACACAGGAGGGAATCAATATGCTTGGACAGTAGCATGCAGATTCCCCAAACCCCACTTTACCAAGCCTGCTGCTATCACCCAGGGCTGGACCTGCACGTTCAGGACCTCAGTCTCCATTCACCTGACCACTGCCACAGCCCTTCTCTGCTTCTGCACCAGCCTGAATTGGTCTCCTCAGTGACTAAGTGGTCCTGTGAATGACCAGAACAATGCTCAGCGTTCTCAGCCCCACTTGGGTATGTACAGTAAGGTTAGCTTGTCCCTTACTTATCTGGCATACTTCCCTGGGTACAGAGTAAGTTCCTGTTTGTTCTATCCTATCTGGATAAGGGTGACACATCAGATCAATAAATCAGCTCTTTCTTCTTTTCTCCATCACATTGGCCAGCAAAGTCTCAGCTTATAAAAATAAAACCTTATCATTAGTCTCCTCATCTATGGATTTTTCTGTATTGAATATAATCCCATTTCTAGTACCCAAGCATTGTGATATTCTGATACTCTACGATGTTGACACGTTGACACATTTTAATTTTTTTGTGCCAGAAAAAATATAGGAGTCAATAAGAATTAGTCCCAAAATCCCATCCTTAAGGATGTGATTTTTTTTCTACCTGTGATCTCCCTTGGCATATTTCTTCTCTGTCTAGCACACAATACCAGCACACCACCTTTTATCCAGTAGCTTAACCATTCTATTGTTTGGGCTGGGATAGAGTTCATTTTCTTCATAGCAGCTACTATGGGGCTGTGTTATAGATTTGTGCTGGAAACAACTTTGATAACAAAGGGACATTTAGCTGCTGCTGAGCAGTGATTGCACAGTCAAGGCCTTTTCTGCTCCTCACCCCACCGCACCAGCAAGTAGGCTATGGGTGCACAAGAAGCCAGGACACACCTGGGACAGCTGACCCCAGCTGACCAAAGGGATATCCCAGACCCTAAGACATCATGCTCATCAATAAAACTAAGGGAAAGGTTGTTGGGGGCTGCTGCTAGGGGACTGGCTGGGCATAGGTTGGTTGGTGGTGAGCAATTGTTTTCATTCGCGTCAGTCATCTTCCTTGGGGTTTATTTCTCTCAATTTTCCTTTTTGTTACAATTTATGATCATTTTATTTCAATTATTAAACTGCTCTTATCTCAACTCACGAGTCTTCTCACTTTTACCCTTCCAATTCTCTTCCCCTCCATTCTGCTGGAGGTGGTGAGTGAGCGAGCAGCGGTGTGCTGTTTAGTTGTCTGCTGGGGTTAAAACAAGATCTGTTCTTGTACTAATTCCCATCTTCTCCAATTTAAATCACACGATCAAAGATGGTTTACTTAATCTCAGTTTGTTTTAGTTGAGATCCATCGCATTTATTTTACCTAGGAAACAGTTAATAAACAAGTTAATAAACAAGAAGTGATACGTTCTGCAATTTCTGAGCGCATGTTGCATTTTATTCCATCAATAGCTATTTCTACTTCTGTCCCTCGTGGTCTTAAACAACAGAAAACTCAAAGAAACAAAAAACACAACATCATTCTTAAAGTTCCTCTGAGCAAAATGAAATAAAAAACTCCAGGGCAAAAAGAGTTTGCAAATACTCATCTCAGGTCTCATATGCAAATGAAGCTTAATCTAAAATAATGACTCTTTTCAGACATCCTCGAACTAAAAGTCAAATGATAGCAGCAGCTGTCTCCTAATTCATATACCAAAACAAACAAACAAACAAATCCCATTGTAAATATGTACTAGCTTCTTGAGATACAGTTGACTTAGTTAAAACGTTCGAAGACTTACTGTCTGGAGAAAATTTGCATCCAATAATATGTTTAACAGATTCACAACAAAAAAACCCACACAATTATGACTAGTCACTAAATGGCAAAGATTATTTGCAGTAGTACATTATATAAGATTGCAACTTCCTCAGACTTGAAAAGATAATATCTTAAAGTTAAAAAAAGCATACATCAAATGGAAAAATGTGGTGTGAAATTGGCAATTGTAGAAAAACCTTATGAATGGCATTTGCTTAAAGATTTCCCTAAAAATTCTAATTAGTTCACCACTTCATTAAGAAAAGAAAAAATTCTAGAGAATAGATACCATAGGATAACAAGCCCTTCAAGAATAGCAAGTAGTGTCATTCTGAGAATGCAATTAAAAAACCCACCACATTGTCACATTTTATGGTATAGAATCACTTGATCTGCACTAGTTACTCTACTCGTGTTTGAAATTGAATTCCTGGGGAACTCTAAGCCTTCTTTTCCTATCCATTAAGCATAAAGACAACACTGTGTAATCATGTATTGGCCTAGAGTACAGAATGGTCATAATTAGACATTCCCCATCCAGATTAACTCTTATGCCCGAGCCACAGCCAGAAGAGACATCGGCCAGCATATAAGCAGTATTTGTTCAGATTTTCCCATTAGGCCTGACCCTGAGCAGACCCCCAGCACTGCTCTAACAGCTCTCAGGCACTTGTGTTCCTCTAAGCAGTTGCTATTTTCAGTGAGAACACTCAGGCACAAGATTATGATTTACCAATCATGGTAGCACCAGTACAAATCAACGTAATTTCCAGTCCTGCAGAGGTTCGGCAGATTAAAATAACATGACCAAGCACAGATTTCCCTTCCCATTTCATTTCCATAAGAAACCTAAGCCCAAATCTAACTTTACCCAGGCAAGCCACCCTGTTGAAGTCATTCTGCACACTTGATGCTCTGCAACAGCTCAACAACTCTCCTTCTGTGATTCTGGTCTTGGGTTGTTAGTTTGGCTTACGGATGGATACCCATCTACTAGAGAGAACTGTGGTAGGTCAGCAATTTTCTGCCATCTGTAAGCAATTGGATTGAAATTAGTTACTAATTCGGGTGAGAGACCTCAACACAGGGAATACAAACCACCTGGGCCATAAAGTCATCTCCTGTAGGTTTCTCTAACTCTGCAGCTTTATAATGTTCATAGCTCTCATAATACCTAAAAAGGGCCCACTGTGATGTCTTGGTAATATTTGCAGCTGGGAAGGAACCAAGTTTCAGTCAGTTTTTTTGGCTGACGGTGTTGACGCAGACTGCTAACCAGGCAGTGATTAAATTTTGAGTTTCTGACTGTAAAAACCTAACACTGCTTCAAACTGCATTTTAAACTAGTGTGTATTCTTTCACTTATGCAAGCAATTCATTTATAATAACAGACCACTGTCTTGCAAGCAAAGAGTTGCAATGGAATTATTGAAAACTGTCAATGTCTGTTTTAACACTTGCAAACACGATCCCAAATGTCTGGGGGTGTCTCAAATACATATATTTTTCTACGAGTGGTAAGGCTTAAATCACAGACTCATTGCTAGAACTAGGTGCTGTAACCATAGTGATTTCCTTTTAGTTGCTAGACTTTGACTTGCCATGAAATGGAGAAGAAGGAGGTTTGGGGAGAGATTTAAGCCGTTCATCCAGTGTTGAACCGACACCTTTTTCTGAACCTATGTTCACATTGTAGAAAATAAGTATACTTATGAGAAACAATCTTTGCATATAGAATTTGAAGCAGGAATACAGTTAAAATAAGACTAAAATGACGATTAAAGAACTTGAATTGTTCCTGTAAATATAAAAAAAAAAAAGGCACTGTTCACACACAGTACACTTATCTTCCATCTAACAGATTCCCCGTCACAGAAGAGTTTTTCCCGAACATCAGGTTGGTGATACAGGAGGGGATGTATGATAAAAACAAGCACTAGGCAGGGACTAATCTTTCTTAGCTGCCCCCTGAGATGAGACATGTGTCAAACGAATATTATCCTGTTACAAAAGAGTGGCAGCTACTACTAGAGCAGGCGACACACAGTACTTTACTCAGCCGACTGAATTTTATTTTGCTACAGCCAAAACCAAGCTCTTTGCCTGTCCAGCCCCCTACACATAGAAAGATTACATATGCCGAATTAACTGTGTCTGTGTTCCTTGCAGGAGCTACACAGCTCTTTCTCTCATCTGCAGCTGTTTCACTGCTCAATATGCAGATATTTGTCTGTTTTATCACATCTATAATCCATGAGAGACTCAAGAGTTAACATTCATCCGGCTGCTGTAGAAGAGGGCTGTCATGTTGCCTGAGGCTTGAGGTCTGTTTGGAGTCCTAACTCTAGTTATGACCAACATATAATATTACATAAAAAGATACAGGAATTCTCCAGCACAGAGAAGTGGAATAATCTCCCCACAGCATTATTTTCATTTGGACCCACAACAGGCAAGTTATTTTACCCTGAACCATGCTAATTTATATTCCTCCCAAGATTTATTGACAACACATTTTCCTAAGCCTATTTTAACAAGTGCAAATTAAGTGTCAGATTCACTTCTATCATTAAAAATAGCAAACTGAAAAGCATACTAAGAAAGTAATTGATTTCATTCATCTTAAGTCATGAGAAATTATGGGAGATCTCTCCCTGAGAACACTGGTGAGTGCTGGAGTGAGACCTGGTTCAGGTCATGTGCTCCAGGGTTGAGAGCAGGTGGGAAAGGAGGAAGACTATCCATTTCAGATGATCTGCTAAGAGAAATTGTTAGAGCAAGCTGTTCAAGTCTCAGAGTCACTATCTGATTTTTCTAGCCTGTTCTGAAGAAAATGGACTAGTGCATCTGGCAAGTTTGCTCTAGGGTATGTCAGAAAGCCAGTTTGGCAAAAGAAATAAAATACTGGTGTGAAAGTTACCAGAGAGAGCTGTCCCTAGTTGTTTCCTAAACACCATTCTTCACTCCATTCATTAGCATTATGATTATTATCCGTGAAGAGTCAAATCTTCAGGGAACAGATGTTCATATTGTCCTGAGATACCTAGAAATATTATAATCAGCTAAAGCAAGCAGGAAGATAAATTATTTGGTAGCTTGGCAAATATTCTAATAGCTATAAAAGCCATTCCTGCACTAAATAAATGAAAAACTAAGCATCCATTCAGATACAACAGATCCATCTGGAAAGTCCTGTAACTGGCCAGAATGTTTATCTCTAAGCATTCAATGTCTACTGATTCAAACCTACTAATTCTGTAACTGGTTAATCAAGCTGTATGACATTGGGTAAGGCAAATAACAGGCATTACATGGAGAATTTTCATTCCTCTAGAGTTATTCTTGACTACAACTGCACCATATAATCAGGAACCTTAACTGAAGCCATTTGCCATATTGCTTGCCAGCTTTTCTTGCTGCATGGCATGGTGCCGTGCCCTGCTTTGTGCTGGAGCACCACTTACCTGTTCACCTGTAAAGGTCTTATCTCTAATTAGAAGTCACCAGGCACAGTCATTTTATCATACTGAAGAACCCTCACTACAAGAGGGACATTGAGGTGCTGGAGAGGGTACAGAGGCAGGCTACCAAGCTGGTAAAGGGCTTAGAACATAAGTCATATGAGGAAAGGCTGAGGGATCTGGGACTGTTTAGCCTGGAGAAGAGGAGATTGAGGGCAGACCTCATCGCCCTCTACAACTACCTGAAGGGAGGTTGTAGAGAGGCAGAGATTGGTCTGTTCTCCCTAGTGGAGAGTAATAGGATGAGGGGAAATGGATTTAAGTTGTGCCAGGGGAGGTTCAGGTTAGATATTAGGAAGAATTTTTTACTGAAAGGGTTGTCAGCCATTGGAACAGGCTGCCCAGGGAGGTGGTTGAGTCATCGTCCTGGAAGTGTTTAAGAGATGGGTGGATGTTGTGTTGGGAGGAATTGTTTAGTGAGTTGATAGGGATGGGACAAAGGCCAGACTTGATGATCTTCAAGTTCTCTTCCAGCTGAAACTATTCTATGCTATTCTAGCACCAAGACCCGCTGCCATTACCACAAAGAAGAAGAACCTCCCCAACATCTCCATGGTTGCAACCATTCATGTCCACAAACACCTCATTTATCTGCACCATCACCTTTGATTGTCTCTGTAGTAAGTTAAGCCAGTTCTACAAAAAGCTCTATTTGGGAAAACATTACTTTTTAGCTTTAAACAATAGTAGCACAGACCTAGGTTTCACATAGTTTGGCCAGCTGCATGTACAACTTTTCTGGATTAATACAAGTGGATTTTAGTAGAAAATGAATCTCTCTACTCGGTGGAGGCATTAAGAAAGAAAAGCAGAAAAGCAGCCATATTTGTAGAAGAAGGAATAAATGCATGGGCACAATTTGAAATGGTTGTTTTGCTCCAGAAAACACACTAAATTTCCATTCCTCCATGGGACAGAAATTGTCTAATTTGCAAAGCAGTGAAAACTTACCAGTAAGAAGCAGCTATTTGCCTGGTTTTTAAATGGAAAAAAATTCATGGGGCGTTTGAGTTGACATGGTTACGGCATTGTAGCAACTCTGGAAATTAAAGCCCCAGAAGAAAACATTGCCTGGCCAATGACCCATGGATTTAGGATCCCTCTCTAGCCTACGTCGTGTCAATCACAGTAAATGAAGGACAAGTCAAACCTGTACCTTCTGTGTCTGTGATCATCCCATATAGGTCCCTGTGAGGTGTTTTAGCTTCACCCTTCCTACTGTGACACAGCTGTCCCTAAAAAGCACCGAGGGAAGTGAAGGTCTGTGTAAGAGCACTGCTACATGCTCTTCTGCTGGCATCTCAGGATGAACCAAGAAAACAAGTATTTCAGAAGGGAAGAAAGAACAGAACCAAAAACCTCGACAAACATACACCACATTTCTCTCAGCAGGGCTCGTTATCTGCCTCTCTCAGAGGCCACCATGCCAGACAAGCTTCGCAACAGTGCGTCAATATTCAGTAGTAGGCTGTAGCAAGTGAGGAAAACCTGAAGGGTCAGGCTGATTTTTCTTTGTTGTTTGAAACGTTTTGGAAGCTTTTTTTTTTTCTTGTTGATAAAGAGCAAATAAAGGCAGTATAATATGGAAACAGCCAACTGGCTGCTGCAGTATTTTAATTCTGTGAAAATTCTGGGAAAATACTAACAATCTTACAAAGTCAATGTAAGATAGCAGGCCACTAGACGCCAGCCCACAAACCTTGGGTGCCAAGAGTCACAGAATCACAGAAT
>NW_009708472.1:0-90592 GCF_000703405.1 Apaloderma vittatum | reverse complement strand
GGCCGCAGCACGGCTGGCTGCCGGCCCCCGCTTTGCTCTTTTGCTTCTTTTTTCCCCCCCCTCATAAGTTTTTTTTATTTCCTGCCTGCGTTATCGCGTGGAGCCTCTCATTATTTTATTACTTGCTCTCCGTTCGTGGACGCCAAGTGTTGCTACGGCTGGGTTTTAGCAACTGAAATATGTGTTGAGCGGGAGTGTCAGCTCTTTAAAGCTTTTAAACGTCCGAAAAAAAAAAATTAAAAGAAAGAAACCCTGGGACGCCGCGATAGGTGAGGTCTTGAAAACTTTCTGGAAGCCACCAAAGTGGGAACTGGGTGGAAATAGGCTTTCCCGTCCTTTGTTTGGCATATGCTCACATCACCTGAAACGCAAATAAGTAATTCCGCTGGTTTTGTTGTTGGGATCCACAGTGTCTTGGTTTCTCCATTCATGCGGAGCAGCTTGACTTGGGTGGGTTTCTGTACCATCAATTTTCCTCAGCTGAGATGGCCTCAAAATTGTGACTAAAATGTAAAGACTGGGCAGTTGAGGCTTGTAGCGGTACCGAGGCGTCTTGCAGACTTCAGCTGGAACTTGCAGCTTTGTTGCCGAGTCATCCTGACAGAAATATTCAGGGAAGAAGTAAAGAATTTAGATTTTACCCTGATACGAACAGCCCGTTTCGTGTTGGCTTGTTTATTACGCGGTCAGTATTTTTTGCATTTACAGGCAAATTTATTTGTTCAGTGGTTAGCGTATGGAAAGCATTAGATGGCGGGAACCGTAACGATGCCGGAGACCTGTATATCAAGCAATGCAATATATATATGTCTAGAATTTTAATCTAAAGAGGTCTTAAGTGAGTCCCAGTGCATCTGTGATACAATGTTTATCTCCAGTATCATCAAAAGATTAAAGAGTATCTTCTGGATTTTGGTCTTGGATCACATTCCTGGTAGATGTCTCAACTGTATGATAATCAACCTTAAAGTTAATCACCTGAAACAAGCCAAAGAATGATCTTTTGTAGCAGACCTGTTGAAGGTTTTTCCAGCTGGAATTTTTTAATTAAGAACTGTAGAGCTGTATGTACAACATTTTCTTGGGGAAAAAAAAAAAGAAAATATCTTGTGTAAACCCACTTTTCTCTAAGTTTCATCAATTTTTTGTGTTCTACATGTCTGTCTAAACCTCAGGTTTTTTTGTGGTTTTTGTTCACATCCTTAAACAGTTTTATGTTGTGGAAGATGTTAGCTGAGATGATATTAACAGGCTAAATTCCTTGATAATGAAGCAATAGTTCTGATTGTGCTAATGGGAAGCTGGTTTGTTTGGTGTGAAGAGTTTGATCCACGTTGTTTATCTAAAGCAGAAAAAAGGACTAAGTGGTAAAAATCCCAGAATTGTCTTAAGTCGATAAAAAGATGCTCATGGTTCATATGAATGTCACAAGCTGCAGATTTTTTTTTTGATGGTGGCAGCTCGCAATCGTCATGCTGAATCGTATGACTTCCCGCTCTGTTCATCTTCCCAGCTGAAGTCTTAGCTTGTCACTTACTATGGTACATACCTGCATTTTTTTTTTCCTTCTTAAATAACCTCCGGGTATGAATACAAACTAGAAAAAATAGACCTTTCAAGTGCTTTTTCTCCCCCTTAATAAATAGATTTGTTTCAGAAGAGTAGTTGTTAGTGATGCACATGTAACCCTCCAGGGATTGTGTGCTGTAGATCTTCATTATGGTTAATCTGTCAAATAGACATCTTCGGGATCCTCAGCCTTTTTCACCCGCTTTGCAGCTTCTACTCTAAATGTACTTTTGGCCACGATAGAGTCCCTGCAGTACGATGTATTTCTTTAGTATAGAATTGGTGCTTGGTCTCTTGTGTTTTGGTGTGGGGTGTTTTGTCTGTTTGCGATTTTGGTGTTGGGTTTTATTTATTTATTTTCCTCTCCCTCCCGCTATGACATTGCTTTGGTGTTCAAACACAGGAAGCTATAAATATACGTATATTTATAAACAGTGCTTTGGGACTATGCAGTGTATTATGAGGAAATCATTGATAGATGGCTCTGAATTAGTGATGAAACTGAAAACTGGGATCCTGTAAGTTGCCTTCCTGTGCAGATAACTCTTTGGTTTCCTGATTTGTAAAACAATTTGTCATAACAATTTCCTGAAGACAGCTGCAATTAATTCAGCTATGAAATATAGGTGCTATCTCTAGCTGTGAGATAGAGAACAGATATTGAATGTCTTTGTGATTTTTTTTTTTCCCCTGCCATTTGGTTTCTTTTTCCTGCCATGCAGAGATACAGTAGTGCCATTTTTGTTTTCACTGGGGTTTAACTTCTGTTGCGTTTGATCTGTTGGAAGAAGTAGCTTCTTTGGACTATTTTTTGCTTGATTCCTTCCTGACACTGGTAACCGGTGTCTGGAATGTCAGTCATATTTATTGTATTTATTCTGTTACTGTATGCCAAAACCTTCTCTTCTCTATGGGCTGTGGGCAATCCAGCAACCACTGGGTCTGAGTATGGGGTGCTAATAGCAGGAGTTACAGATCTCGTACATTTTGGTGTGATGAAATAGACTTTTATGCATATAAAATTTTGCACTAGCACTTCCATGGAATGCAGACCACAGCTTGGTTCACAAGACCTCTCTGTATCAGGTACCGGTTTCTGCAGCAAATTGCTTTGTTGGTATTTGTATTTTTCTTTGCACCTCCAGTGTTACAAATATTTGAAACTTACGTATGTGTTGTTTTGATGGCAAACTAAACTTCTTTAAATCGAAATCTTTTGGGCATGATGTCTCTTCTTCTGTCCGCTTAGATTTCTCTTCCAGAAGCTTGAGTAAGACTGCTAGAGCAGTGAAGAAAACACTTGGTTTTGTTCCTGAGTTCTGTGGTTGCATGTGGCTTTTTGGTTTTTGATTTTACGTGTTGCTTTTCTTTTTCTAAAAGTCAGAACTGATTTTGGATTCAAAAGCTTTTACATTTCCAGAGCATGTCAGCATAAAAACTCACATCAACAGAGCTATACTATTTAACAGCAAAAACCCCCTGATTCCTGCACCTCCCACCGTGCACTTAAATCATAAAGTGAAGTGAGAAGAAGCACTTTACTCTCTCCAGTTTTTCCCTCTAATTTTCTTTAAGATTTGCATGTTCCTTTACTGCATTGCTGAGGTGGTTGAGAGTTGAAATTTGACGTGGAAATTGCCTCCGTTGAGAAGTAACGCAGTGTTCTGACTGAGTTATGATCAGTCGAAAACAATGCACTCTATTCTTGGAGCCTTAGCAACGTGCATTAAAGCACTTTGTTTCTCCTCAAATATGCGTCTGCTGGTTCTGTCAGCTGTGTATGCTTGCTTAACATCACCATGCAGGGAAGTAGGAAAGGTCATCGTTCATTCCACGGTAAATATGTGGTTCCTATAAAGCAAAAATCAAGTACAGCTCTTGCAGTCCAGGCCAAGTGCAGAAGAACATTTATTTTCTGTGAGCAATCTACTACCCTTGGGATCTGTTGGTCAGCTGGAATCTAGCAGGGGAAAAATCTCAAGGCTGGGATATATGAAAATATAGTAAAGAAGTAATCAAGTAAAGTTCACCATCAGTTTATTTGCTTGCAGTTCTGTGCAAGTCCCTGAGAAACGGAGAAAATGTACAGGAGTTGGATAAAAGTGGGAATATGCTCTTATCTATTATTGATCCATTACTTGTGTTGAGGATCAATACCTCGACTTACCATAGAATGGCTTAGGGTTGGAAGGGACCTTAGAGATCATCTAATCCAACTCCTCTGCCACAGGCAGGGACGCCTCTCAACTAGACCAGGTTGTTCAAGGCCCCATCCAACCTGGCCTTGAACATCTCAGGGAGGTGGCATCCACAACTTCTCAGGGCAATCTATTCCAGAGTCTTACCACTCTCGACCTGAAGAACTTCTTCCTGGAATCCTGTCTAAACCTATTCTCCTTGAATTTAAATCCATTTCCCCTTGTCCTATCACTGGACAATCTTGTAAAAAGTCCTTCTTCAGCCTTTCTTTCCCTTCAGGTATTGGAAGGCAGCTGTAAGGTCCCCTTGGAATCTTCTCTCTTCCAGGCTGAACAATCCCAATTTGCTTGGCCTGTCATTATAGCAGAGGTGCTCCAGCCCCTGGATCATCTTTGTGGCCTCCTCTGAACGTTTTCCAACAGATCTATGTCCTTCTTATGGTGGGGACACCAGAACTGGACGCAGTATTTGAGGTGTGGTCTCATATGTGAGGTGGTCAGCATTGGCTGTTGATTTCGATAAGCCTTGGCTTGGTCAACTCTGAACTCTCTATACTAAGTGCAGCATTCCTTCTTCATACAGAGTCAAAAGGATTGAGCCATCACACACTTCTTCTGTGGTTTCTGCTTGAAAATGCCACTGAAGTACATCTGTGTAGGTGGAAGCAAATATGTGAGTCATCTGGGAGGTTGAATTGGTAGAATCGTTGAGTCCGTTCCTTTATTCTCTCTTCATTGTGCTTCTCAGTTAACTATTTTCCATGTAAGTACAGATGAATTTATAGGAGATCTTGAGGAAAAGGTTCAATATGATCCAATTTACGTATGAGCAGAAAATGCACAGCACCTTTGTATTTGACATTAATGAGATCACGCCAAGAATTGTCTGTTAAGTTTAGGTGTTCATGCTTCAAGGAGGATGTTAAAGTCAAAGAGAATTCAGAGAAGAACTGTAAGAATGAGTAAGGGTTGGAAATAGCTCCTAAGGGAGAAATTCCAAGAGCTCAGTATGTTAAATATTATCAAAGAGAAAAGCAAGGAGGGACTTAATTGCAATGTTTAAGTGTGTGCATTGTGAACAGAAAATCTATGATGAAGCAGAAAATAATGACATAACAAGATCCATTGGCTGAAATATGAGCCAGACACATTTGCAGAAGAAATAAGAAATAAGAACTGCATCTTCAGCAGTGAGGATATTCATCATAGGAAAATTTTAGATGCAATTAAGGTAGATGTTAAAGGAAAAATATAAAATAATTAGTTGACAGTGTATGTCCGTGTTCTATAGATGTCAGACAATTGTAATATTCTTTCTGTATCTAGGTACATAAATCTACGTAAAAAGTAAACAATAAAATATGTTTCTTTAACTCGGGATGCTGTTGAAATTGGAACAGACCTGATAGTTAATGTCTAAAACTCTTGGGAACAATGAGCTTGTTTTATAAGTTCTGTGCTGAAGTTGGAAGATCACTAAGTCATGCTGGCAACAAAATTCTTCAGCAACAAAAAGACATCATTATGCTAGATGTCTGCATTAGTAGATCTTGGCCATGGTAAATACTAGATTAACATGCATTTGCTAAGATTCCTTCCAGATTTTTGTCAAAATAGTGCAGAAATAACAGGGTTGATGATAAAAAAAATAAAAAATTAAGAAACCTTGTGCGCGTGTGTAAGGAGGAATTTGTAGATCCTGCAGAGATTTCAGGCAAAGCTGTATGATAATCCAGCTTCTGCAGCAAAGAGCCAGCAGGAACGTTCTGAGGTTTTTAGTGTGCCCAGTTTTACATACTTTTAGCAGGGAATGCTTTCAGATCTTAGGCTTTGTGGAATTATAGGTAGCATAAGGAAAAATAAAATAATTGGGCATCAGAATAGTGGAACCTCCTTTTGATGCTTGACAGAAATCAAGCTGAAGCACGAGTCAGATAAAATGTGACTATCTTGTATAATAAACTCTTCAACTTTTTGGAAAAGGTATCAGGAATCCACCTGCAAAATGTTGGGGGGGGCTATTGTCAAATGAGAAGGACCCAGGTGAACCCACATCACTCAGCGAAACCAGTCTTTTTGCTTAAGTGACCAGAGCATCGATTCGAAGAGTGTGGTTTGGTGAGCTGAATCTTGTACACAGATAGAACCAGCTGGTTCTAATACTGTAGCAAATCAGAGCAGGAGAAGCCTGCAGCTGGACGGATTTCTTAGAGTCTAAAGAAGACTTGTCTCAAGATGATGTGCAAGTATCCAGAAAGTTAATTATGCATTTG
Organism: Apaloderma vittatum; assembly: GCF_000703405.1. Lineage (NCBI taxonomy): Eukaryota > Metazoa > Chordata > Aves > Trogoniformes > Trogonidae > Apaloderma > Apaloderma vittatum. Next base: position 84,552 of record NW_009708472.1, on the reverse strand, counting down.
AAGAGAAAGCTGGATGTTTGTTGTAGTATTGATCAGTGGAAGAGTTGGAAATGAGTACAAAAGTGATTGGGGTTTTTTTTGGATGTGTTTGTTTTGGCTTTTTTTGGGTTCAGTCAACGAATTCTAAGGCACTTACTAGTAAGAAACTGTGCAAGGGCAAATATTTGCTGGCTTAGAAACCAGTGGATGATAGATGTATGAAGTATTGTTTGAAAAAACAGAAAAGGATTTCAAATTCCGTAATTACAGAATATCTGGCATGAGTGCATGTGCAGGTAGAGATGTTTGACCATGCTTTGTTTTTCTGTTTCCTAATAACAGAAAGTAGTTAATAGGTTTGTACGTATTCTTCTTCAGGACTTTTTTTGCCTTTTTTTTAAATGATTATTTCTTATGTTTATACTTAGACATTTTATTTGACGTTCTAAGAAGCTCCACAGAAAGTTCTAGCTTTTCTACTTTATAATTACATTCATGTTATGATTTGCCAACATTTGTTTCAAACTTTGTCTTTCAGTAGTGATAAAAATTAAGTTTTATGAAAGAGAGGAGATTTTTTTTTTTTAATGCACTAAGTTAGGCCTAAGAGTATTGTTAATATGTATGATATGAAGTGGTATAAGCCAAGTTTGTGGTTTGAGAAGATTAACTTTGGCAGAACTGTAATAAGAAGTATTTGTGTAGAGCGATGAGTGAGAAATTCTTTAAAAAAATAATTATTTGCAGAAAACCGTGTGTATGCTGGCAATTTCCAAGTAGACTTGAGTGTATTTATCTACATGTTATAGTTCTTATTTTTACGGATGAATATGCTAACTGCTATTCAGAATTATTTGGCCATATGTTCCTGTTTTTATGGAACTCAATTTTGCAGGCTCTTTATATAAATAAAATTATTCTTTTTGTGATGGCATGTAGTAAGAGGAAGAGGAAAAGAATGTTATTTCAAATGCTATACCTTTTGCAAAAGAGCAGATGGTGTTTGTATGTGCGGCTTCAAGTAAGTTTTTTACACTTTGAAGCTACTGCTTTATTCCAGATTGTCCAAGTGAGATTAGTGTTTCTAGCTCTTCCGGAGCACACCAGGTTCTGTTAAGCCAACGTCAATATGTTTTAAAATCAGCAAAGCACAGAGCTATATTGACCTTCTGTAGCTTTATTTTCCATATTTGCATAATGTCGGTTGGTGTCCATGGGCAAGCAGGAGGTGCTTGCTTAGAATTTCTTCTGTGCTGCACTTTGGCAAGACAGGACTGAGGTGAGGCTTGAATGATCTCGAGTTCCCGCATCTCCGTTCCTGCCTTTCTACAGATGATGGTAACGCTCGACTCTTCCACTCTTCACAGCTTCCTTCAGTCGTCCCAACTTTGCAAGGAGCAGTCCCTTGGTGACGTTAGCCAGCTCCTTCCACACCTTTGGACACATCCCATCTACTGCCAGAGCTGGTTTCCTACAATCGATTCGATGGACTTTGTGGGCACTAAATTTGATACATCACCTCTCCCCTCACCTGAAAAATAGTTGACAGATGATTAATTTTTCTGTTTGTCTTTTAATGTTAAATTTGAAATCCACTGGTTTTACCAACTGTTGGGGGGGAAAACATAATTTGGCAGGGGAATTCATAGGTGGGAACTGCAGGCTGCACTGAAACAACTATTCAGTGTGTTCTAAGAGATTGACATTTGTGAATCACAGACATCATGCTGGGCGAGACTAAAGGCATTGTATTGCTGTCTAAATTAATTAATTATCTTTCACTATTCTACTGCTTAGTTTGTTGTCGTTTTTAATAGCAATATTTAGGCATGTTAAAAAACATGATTTCCTTGCAGTGATTTGCTTCAAATAACTTGGATTTGGTACTATTTTAGTAGGAAGAAATCCATACGAACTCTGGCACAAAAACTATTTCGTGCATGAATGTTTGAAAGTGTAATTAGAAGGCAGCAAAGAGTATTGAACTGCTGTGGATACGTACCGTGTATGTACAGCAAATAAAGGATTATGCTGGGGACTTAGAGAATTTTGTAATCTTGCTGTTGCTGTGGGAACCCTTGCAGAGCATCTACAGTACGAGGAGGAGCTTCGAGGAGGACACTGGAGACTTGGGGGTCACCTGACTATAAAAGCCAAGTGTGCTGTGCCTCTGACTAGTGTTGTAGACTGGGTCTGAGGCTGAATTGTGGAAGCCTATTAAAATATGCGTGGATTTACTCATTTAGAGGTCTTTGAGAATACCTGTGGAAGAATATAATTGAGGGATCAGGCTGCTGCTTCTCTTAACTCTTAGAGGAGACAGCTGTGATGCAGTGCCCTCTCCAGCATTCTGGGTAACAGCCGTTTGGACCGTGCACCAAGAGGGGAAAATAATTCTGATTAAAAAGAGACGATAGTTACATGGTGTCAGACACGTACCTCAAATTTTTGTTTTAATAGTGAGGTGCTGCATTACTCTGTATTTTTGCTGCATCACTTGAGAATAAAGCCTACACAATATTGTTTATATAAGTGCTTACACAAGAGAAGCATATGTTGAAATACTCGGAGAAGCCTGGTCTTGTTTTCAGGCCAAAGTGTTGGCCCAGAGCTGATACGTGAACTATGCTCAAAACACTGAACTACTGGTTATTCAGTCTTCTTTCTCTGTCACAGACAAGCATGCAGAAGTATCTCGTTTTCTCCCGGGATGGAATGAGAACAAATGCAAAGATATTTTTAAATCAGATTGAATTCTTGTTTTTCTAGCAGCTAATCACATATATTAGATGCTTGATGAGTGTCTGCTATTTGAAAAACAAATAAAACATGGGCAAGTATGTGTGGCACAAGCCAGATGGTTTGGTTTCTGTCTGTGGAAATAGTGTAAAAAAAATAATAAATTGTAGTGAGCAAAGAGGCTGTGGAGAACATGGTGTTCCCCAGGAGGAAAAAAAAAAATTGCGTCTCTAGTTGTGATCCATTCCCAGACTGCAGTTCTAATACAGAGCTTTTCTTCATTAGTGACTTGTGAGCTCTTTTCACTTGCTTCATCCACCTGCTTGTAGCACTTTGGAAATTAATATTTTTGGGATGTACTTTCTCACTTTCATCATTGGTCAAAAAAGGTGCCTTTTTTTTTTTTCTTCATATTTTCTAAGAGCTGTTTTTCATAAGTGTGTAGCTTGTAGCACTTTGGAAATTAATATTTTTGGAATGTACTTTCTCACTTTCATCATTGGTCAAAGAAAGGTGCCTTTTTTTTTTTTCTTCATGTTTTGTAAGAGCTGTTTTTCATAAGAGTGTGCGTGTGTGTAAAAATACTGTTTCCAATGTGGTCTAGCTGGCTTTTCTGCACTGCTAATACTCCACCATAAGAAAAAGTGATTCTGCATCGACAATTCATTCTTGATGTATTTTTCTATGCCAAATACTCCACCATAAGAAAAAGTGATTCTGCATGGGCAGTTCATTCTTGATGTATTTTTCTATGCCAGCACTTAATTCTAGATTTTGAAGTTCAGTGGATAATTAACTTTGAAGCTGTGAAAGTTTAAATTCACTAAATTTACACATGTATTTTGGATGGATTTCAGTTTTTAAACCAGTTCTCAAGAACTTCAATTTTTTAGAGAATCAGTTTTTAAACCAGTTCTCAAGAACTTCAGTTTTCTAGAGCAAGTAAGATCTGCTCTGCCAGAAAAAATAGAGTGCATTTCAGTTGATTGGTTATTTTTTGTATTAATAAGAAAGTTCAAAGGTCCAGCACTTCAAACCCAGAAACTTCCAGCAGCAAAAATATTCCTGGGATGTGTGTTCAAGCATAAGATACTGTTGTGGTGCAAGTGTAGAGTTGTGGGGTTTTTTTGTTTGGGTTTTTTTTAAGTTTTTTGGGTTTGGGGGACTTTTTTGGGGATTTTGTTTTTTTTTCCTGCTGGTCTTTTTTTAAAGTTAGTTTTTGTTCCTTTTTTTGTACTGGAAAGGAACACACTGCAGTTTGGATTTTTGTTTGTTTGTTTGTTTGTTTTTCTGGTGATCTTTTTTTTAAAGTTAGTTTTTTTTTCCTTTTTTGGTACCAGAAAGGAACACACTGCAGTTTGACTGAGTTATGTACAGGTGGCTCTTGTGCATAAGAATGATCGGTGTATCTCCGAGTATAGGTAACTGAAATGAAATAAACATTTTCATATGTGTAAGTGCTTATATACTAAAGTGTGTAGACATACAACAATTTATTTGTGTATGTGCAGTCTTGATTGGATAGGCCTGTGGCTTCTGAATTTGAAAATAGTTCTTGAAAGGTCGTAGAGAGTATTTACAGGAATGTTTCTGAGTTCCCATCCTAGGAGGAATCTTGAGACATATTAAAGGAAATGTGCATTTCTTAGGGAAGATGTAGTCTGAAGAATTATTGACCTGGTATGTCCAAGGATGTGGAAGTAACCTGAGATGGTCTTCCTCTTGAAATAGGGGTGTTTGTTTTATGCAGAGCATGTATAATGCTGAGATGGAAACATGTTTGTTGTCCAGTTGCTAAGAGATCAGGGCTCCATGGAGTTGTCTTTGCGTGTTGGTACCTGAGAGCAGACACACTGACTGTCTTGGGATGGGAGCTGTTACCTGGTCTTTCTGCCAGTGAAAAAATTGTGTTCCAGTACGTGAGAGGACGGGGGGATAAAACAGTGTGAATTTCACAGTATGGTTGAATTACTGGAAGTGAAATACTGGCTCTTGATGCTGCTGCCTAATGCAGAATTGTTTTTTGTTTGGTGTGTCCTTCAAGCGTAAATGAGAGATTTGAAAAAAAAAAACCAACTTACTCTTGTTCCATCTTTGTCAAGATTGAGTGTATTTTTGAAAAATAATACTGATATATAAGGACTGCTTTTTGTTCTTTGATTGGCTTATTTGTTTTTTTCCTTTCTAAAATAAAATGTCTTTCTAACCCTGTAATATGTTCTAAGTGGTAAAGCCTAAGTAATTTATTCCTTTTTCTAGCAGATACTTTGTCTGATTCAGTTCTGAAGTCCAATTCTTTCTATATGTAATGGAGACTCTTCTTTTTTTTTTTTTGGGTGAAAGGGGATAATTAATGACACTTCCTAGAAAGATGAGCTAGAAGTGTTACCAATAAAAGAGAGAGGGGAAAAATTTTCTTGACCTTTAGTGCATAATTATTTTTAGTACCAGTTCAAAAGTCTGAAAATCATTGATGTCCTGAGAAGGCATAAAAGTGCCAGTGTAAGAGATATATCAAAGTAATTCATTTTTTCAGAATCGAAATAAATGTGATTTAAAGGGAAACTGTCAAGACACTTAGATCTTAAAGCCCCATTAGTGGAAATTTGGTTTTTATTCTGTTAGAAGGCTTGCATTTACACTATGGATTCTAGAATAAATCAACTGAAAACTGTAGAAAAACGCCAAAGATTATTATTATTACGACTCTGCCTAGGGAATATTAATCCATTTATTGTTTATCTTGCGCTTTGGAGGAGTTCCATCCAGAAATTTTTATTCAGTTACCTCTTGCGATGTGAAGTATTCCAACTTGCTGTGTGAACATACCTCTATTTAAAGTGCAGATTGACACCAAGTTATACCAGTTTATGAAGAAAACTGGTAAAAACCCACAAAATTTGCTTTGAAACTATATAAAGGAATTTGTCTTACAGTGATATGAGAAGTGCCTCACAAACCGGGGTAAAATACACACTGACCCTTGTCCTGATTTTTTCGGAGTGGAAAATTGGGTAGATACCCAAATTTGGGTAGCTACCAGTCTGGAAATAGATAAAACTTGAGTAATTCACCGAGGGAAATCTAGACATAAGAATCATCTTAGTTAGCTAAATAACTCTTCCTAGAAACCTTCTGTATGCACCGAAAAGTTCCTTGATTTACAGAAGCTAATGTAAATACTACGTCAGTCTTCCCTGGTAATCTTTTTTAAATTGGGACTTTTCTTAAGACTTAATTTCTGATAGTCCTGCACTGGAACATGCAGTAGCATGTGCATGATTTCTGTTTGTTTCAGGACATTTTTTTAATCCTCTTTGTCGTGGTGTACTAATCAGGGTTTTCAGAGGTCTGCGCTGTATTTGTTGGTTATTGCAGCAAGTTAAAAGTTAAAATAAATTGGGACTTTTCTTAAGACTTAATTTCTGATAGTCCTGCACTGGAACATGCAGTAGCATGTGCATGATTTCTGTTTGTTTCAGGACATTTTTTTAATCCTCTTTGTCGTGGTGTACTAATCAGGGTTTTCAGAGGTCTGCGCTGTATTTTGTTGGTTATTGCAGCAAGTTAAAAGGAAGCGCCAATACAAATGAAATGAGTCGGACGTACTTTTTGCAGGCTCAGTACTGAGAGCCTGGTTCATCAGGGCTTCATAATGAGAACAGCAATGCTAAGTAAAGAGGGATTCAGTGTTTATCTGAGGTACTGTTAAGATGAGAGATTTCTGGAACTTTTCCAGGGTGCATTGCTGAAGGCTGTTTGCGTTCTGTAGTAGTTGTTTTTTATATGCTCCCTTAGCTGTGGCAAGTGGACTGAACAGCAGGTCAAGCCTGAACAAAATAAATATACACAGCCTAAAACTTGCAGGATTTTGCAACTGGATGTAGTGAAGTTAAACTGCTGGAAAGGTCGGTGTGTGTTCTTTTTTTATTCCTTTAATGATTTATAGTTCAACGTTGCAATTTATTTTTTAAAATGACCTGCTACTAAAAATACATGCCTTAATTTTTTAACTTTTATTAGCAGCCTAGTGTCTTTCCATTATTTAGATGTGAAAAACTGGACAAGATTTATTCTTCTCCTAGCCACTAACCTTTGTTTCTCCTTAGGTTTCTTGTGACATCATTTTAAGCCCAAGTTTCCAGGGCGGGGATGTGTGAATGTATAAGGCAAAAATGAAAGACTTCACTGGGAGCGTGTACCAGTCCAGACTGAACCTGGGTATCTGGTGTCTGGTGCAAGGCTTTTGTAGGCAGGGCTTCAGTCAAGACAGTTTGGGAGCAGTAAAAGTTAGATCTCTGGATTTACAGGTTGACCACCCAGTGCTTAAATCGGGACTCTTGCTCAGCAAAGCATTCATACTTGGGATTATATGCTTCCCTCTGCTAACTCAACGGGTTAATGAAGAGCTTTCTCTGAAGCCTCACTGACATCACTTCTTAGTGAGGAGATAATTACCACTTTGCGGAACAAAGATCTGCCATTGCTGGCTAACTCAGGTGATCATAAATGCTTCACAAATGGCTAAACCAAAATACGGGATAGTCGGGGGTGCCCATCGAGTGCTCTGGATGTTTTAGTAGTCAGGTCTGACATTACTTAGTTGAAGGTCAAGAGCTAATATGAACAACTGCAGTTCTCACATGCAGGGTCCGTTCCGTGTAGTCCTTGGGCACGCAGGTTGCATATGAGCATTACTTTGATTCTTAAAGTGAGCATGCAGTCCTCGTGAGAGTACAGAACTTGCATGTTCTTCTATCAGTGGGCATCAAAGGAGTCTTTTCAGTTAATAATAAAAGATGCTACAAGGTGGAGAGAGTGAGGTCTTTGTCTTGTTACGCAGAATAGAATATCATAAGCAGAATAGACTATTGTAAAGGTTGAACTACGATAATGAGTACCTAAGAAAAGTGTGAATTGTTGAAACGTGTGAAACGTGTTGCAAGAGTGTGAAGCTAGGACGGGATTCAGATTTCAAAAATAAAAGAGCCATTGGAAGTTGGAGTGCATTTTGTTGCATTCTTCACTTCCAGAGTAGCTTTCTGAATTGGATTCCTAGTGAGAATTTGTGAAAATTTTAAATATAAGAAAGATTAATGAATAGCTTATTTCAGTTTGATTTTACCTGATCTGTGCATGAGTTAATAAACTCATAGCTTTAGGCAGGCCCATAAGGATTCAAACAGTTGGGTGGGATTTTTTTTATCTTCTGCAATTCAACTTGCAGTGCAAATTGTTCCCTTTGCTCACGAGCCGCAGCTCCCCACGTCTGTAATTCATGCCCGTTCTCATCCAGACATGCCTCTTTTTAGACTTTAGTGGACTTGAGGCCAGACCTTCTGCAAATTTGGTAGTTTGAAGAGAATTTATTTGGTAGAAATCAAGGTGTGAAAAGACTGTTTTATACTGCGGTTTTGACTAACACCAGCTTAACTGATAGAAGTTAGTTGTGTCCTTTTTTGTTTCCCCACCTAGTTCCATCACTTGGTACACTTTGACTGGAACAAGTTGTCACTAACAGGGATAAATGAATGTTAATCGGCTTACAGAGTGAGCCCAATTTGAGAGCTGAATGAAAAAAAGTAACCCCCCAAACCCCTGTTTATAAAATGATAGCTACTCCAGTGTTGTTCTGAGTTAATTGAAAAAATATTTTACTTGGAATGAGAACTGAATTACCAAAAGCAGAGCTAATGTTTTTTTCTCAGTAGAAGTGATATGATTCTGCAAACTCGATATGGTCAAGCCAGAACTACATCTCCAATGTGGACATGTGGCCAATGGGCCAGCAGTGTGCCCAAGTGGCCAAGAAGGCGAACAGAATCCTAGCCTGGATCAGGAATGGTGTTGCCAGCAGGAGCAGGGAGGGAATCTCCTCTACTCGGCTTTGGTGAGGCCCCACCTTGAGTGCTGTGTCCAATTTTAGGCTACAAGAGGGACACCGAGGTGCTGGAGAGGGTACAGAGTTGGGCTGCCAAGCTGGCAAAGGATTTGGAACATTATGTCCTATGAGGGATCTGGGGCTGATTAGCCTGGAGAAGAGGAGATTGAGGGGAAACCTTATCACTTTCTACAACTACTTGAAAGGAGGTTGTAGCAAGGCAAGGGTTTGTCTCTTCTCCCTAGTGGTGTGTGTTAGGATGAGGGGAAATGGCCTTAAGTTGCGCCAGGGGAGGTTCAGGTTGGATATTGGAAGAATTCCTTTACTGAAAGGGTTGTCAGGCCTTGGAACAGGCTGCCCAGGGAGGTGGTTGAGTCACTGTCCCTGGAGGTGTTCAGGAGAACAATGGATGTTTTGTTGAAGGACATGGTTTAATGGTGGTGATAGGGCTAGGAAAAGGTGGGACTCGATGATCTCAAGGGTCTCTTCCAGCCAAAGCTGTTCTATGATTCTGTGATTCCTGCAGGGCAGGTTCCATGTGGTGCAGCTGTGCTCCTTACCTGCTGGAGCTACCCAGGAGGCTGCTCGGTGCTCTGAGGCTGCAGGACGTGCAGTTCCTCGTGTGCTGATTCTGTGGAGTTGCTGAATATGTTAATGGGACCGAGAGATGTTAGAAGCAGCTTCCCATGGCTTGTAAGCCAGGAAAAAGAAAACCAGTAGCTCCATTAAAGTTGGAGATGAGCTCTGGGTGTGCTCCTCAGCTGGCATAATCTATTGTCCTCTAGAACGTGTGGCTGTTGGGAATGTAGTCATGAACTGTAAGAAAAATGTCTCAAGCTCCTTCTTTAAGAACTGATTTTTTCCCCTTTTTTTGTAGATATGCATGGTTCACAAGGAAAATGTCCATAATATGAATGTTGAACTAACCACAAGAGGGAATGAGCTTGGATTCGGTCAATTTTCAGATGCAGCTGCTCTTCCTTTGTATGGCCTTAGCCAAGGCTGTTTTCTTTCCTCTGCTCTCACTTCCCTATGAAATGAGGGATGATATGCTGTCTTTGGAAACTTCAGAAATTGCAGAAAAAGCAGTGAATTAGATCCAAGAATTAGTTTTGTGTGGTCACGTGAGTTTAGAAGCCCACTGTGTCTCTCTAGTTATCAGCCAAAATTGTAATCTCGTTGAATGAACGATGAAGCTTATTCTCAACGGCAGTCAATGTATCAAGAATGAAATATGTGTCAAGACAGTTGCTAGGACAATAAATACTTGAAAATATAATTAAAGACAAAGCAAAGGCAATATAAATAAGTGTGCTCTTGTTTCTTTTTGCGGTCAGGTCAATGATTGGAACAGTGCTTCTTTGTACTGAATATTCATGGTTTGAATAGGAAGGCTAAAAATGGATAATTACAGAGGCAATGACATGTTTTGTCAGGCTGTCTTAATATCCTTTGGGCTGTAACTTAATGCTAATCTAGTAGCAACAACATCGTAGTGTCTCCAGCTTCATGTGAACCGTAGTTTCTGATCGATGACGATGCATTCCACTGTGTCTTATGCTTCTTGTATACGAGGCTTTAATGTGTTCTTCAACTTCCCCTCACAGTGTAGCAGAAGCTCTAACTAGAATAACAGCAATAGAAAAATCTCTTTTGATAATGAGGAAACCTCTGCAAATATTCACAGCGTATCACGTACAGTTCCTACATCAGAGTTGCTTGGGGGACAAGTATTTTTAGTCAAAGACAAATGTTACAAAATGGATCATTTGGCAAAAGGATGCTTTGGTGCGTCACCAGGGGCAGAACAGCTTAAATGAAATAAAATCTTTGGATCTGTTTGTGTTCAGTTAGATGTTTGTATTCCGGGCATCTTCCTTGTAAACCGAGGATATTAGGAAAAAAATCCTGAAACCCCCAAACTTCAAATGCTGAAAGTGATCAATGACTTTTTTTTTTTCTTATTTCTTTTAAAGAGAGGAAGGAGCAGTTACTTCAAGGGAAGAGGCTAATTCACTGAAATTGTAAAACTTTTATGTATATTAACTACAAATTGGAGGTGCAGTCCGAGCAGCACGCCGTGTCTGACGGGAATGCACCGAACAGGTAGTGGTTGTACGACTGTCCGTTCACACACGGGAGAGCTCATGAATTCCAGTTAAGATGGGAACTGCTCCTACTGTTGGAGTACTGAAAGAACTTTTTTTTTAACAGTAATCCTGTTATACCTAGAAGGTAACCCACCTCATAAAGACGATTTGTATTAGTATCCTGATACGATAGAGTGAAAGGGTAAAAAGTCTTTTTGTAGAAATTCTCCACCACTATCTCCATAATCTTTACTTGAGTGAGCATCAGCCAAGTGAGAAAATGAAAAATTATAACCTGCCAAGCATCAGTGGCAGACTGAAATGAAAAAATTGCAAGTTAATAACAGTGATGCCTGAGAAACATTTGCTGGCCAATTTAACATTGCTTTATCCAAGGTCACATCTTGCAGCTGATTATTTTTAGTAATTTGCAGTTGAAGACTTTCTACCTTTCTTATGGCAAGTGAAGATCAGAGAAAGGCCAGGTACAGTTTAAAACTCAGGGTTGTCAGTCTCTTCAGATCAAAAGTAATCGTGTTTCCTGCTTATTTGTGTACGACAGAGCACAGAAATTATTTCCATTGCAGTGAAGTAGGAAGTCTCTGCTATCATTTATTGCAGTGATAAAGTTAATGTGACGTGAAAACTCACAGTGGAGTGAGGCTGACGAAAGGGTTGAAAATAAGAGAAGCTAAAACTTGGCAGATTTTTTTTCTGGAGCAGACTCTTGCTAATGTTTGTATGATGATTTTTACATAATAATGTTAAAAGGGATTATGTTTCACATTTTCAAGGTTTCTTAAGGCATGTGAACCTATTGCAAGCTAAAACACGAGATGCACTGTAAGTGGTTGAGTCCTGTGCAATAACCAAAGCACCTTACTGGAATCCAGGATCTGAGAATCATTAGTGAACTGTAGCAGCACTTAATTTCCTCCAGCACAATCTGCACAATCATCATAATGTTACAGAGTGAACCCTGCAACCTTTGCAAAGCATTGGCACACGGTCGGTTATTTGAAATAGCCCATTCTTCAGTGGGTGGAACATACCATTAGCTTGTGGGAACTCCTGCTCCAGACCTGCAGGGGGAAGGGCAGTGCAGTTGCTTTAATGTGGTTCTGTGGTGCTTTTAATGAAGGATATGCAACGTCCTGGTAAGAGTGAGTTGTGTACACAGTGGTTCTACGGAGATTTGGTGGTCTGGTGCTTCACATATCTTGTCTGTGGGTAATTGTGTTTTCAGCCACTGAGTTGTTGCTGCGCAGAGAAGAGTGCAGCGCTTCTGTCTGGCACGGAGAGTGAAGGGCACTTCTTCCTGGAAGACTGATGAAGCACCTGATTTGTAACTGCCCTGTTTTCTAACCACATAGCTCATTAAATAATAAAAATACTTGAGCAGCTCCATTCAAGGACTCTCCAAAAGCATTCGTTTTTATTCCTGTATATGTGAGCTTGTGTAAGCCATGGCTATTCTGTGTCAAGGTGAACCAAAAGAGTTCCCTTTTAAGAACAAGAAGATTAACTTGCAGGAGGTGTAATTGGTAGTTGTTAATGATCAGTGTGGTCTGACGCCTGAGTTAAAAGTCTCAGCCTCTAGAACCAGCTTTGCTCAGTAGGAACGGGAGCTGAATCCCCAGTTGTATTTCCTGGCTGCCCGTGGAAGTTCCCTATCAGATCATTCATGTCGTGTCTGCCTTCTGAGATCTGACAAGATCACAGCTTGAACTGTTTAATTTCTCTTGCTGTCATGCGATGCATCATATTGAGTTAGTTCAATAGCCCTAATCTAATGCTTGCTGCAATGAAACTGTGAATGTATCAATCAATACTTATTTCAGGAAACGTAAAGCAAAATGAAAATTCTTTTGACAACTTCTGTCCATTTCATTATATCTTTTCTGATCACAAACTGTCTCTTAAAGTTTCTGCACTTCCTTAAACTTTGTAGCCTGTCGTCTTTGATATACATCAGGCTGATGCCAGCAGCTCTGCCCTCTCCCAAACAAGGTTCCCTCTAATGCATTTGGTCAATCTGCTGCATTCCTGCAGCAAAAGGAAGCTGAATCTTTCCTGACATATCCAGGCAGCTGTGGCAGGCAGACCTCTGGACCTAGGAGCAAAAATTTCAGGGAATATGAGGCTTCAAACTTTGCTTTGTTATTTTATTTCCTCAAAAGTAGTCTTGCTGTAGGATATTCGCAATGCAAGCAAAGCAGAGCGGCTTTGGTATTGCCGTGCTCTAGCGTCACTCAGTTGTATCATCTAGTGTTGTGTCAGATACCCAGGCTCTGAGAGGCTGGGCTTGTCCCCGGCCAGACAGAGCAGCAGCTGCTGGGTGGTGAAACCCTGGCACAGGTTGCCCAGAGGGGTAGTGGCGGCCCCATCCCTGGAGGCATTCAGGGTCAGGCTGGATGGGGCTCTGAGCAACCCAATCTAGTTAAAGATGTCCCTGCTTGCTACGGAGGGGTTGGACTAGATGACCTTTAAAGGTCCCTTCGAGCCCAGCACGTTCTATGATTCTACGATATGTTCACAGGCAAAGTGAAATCTCTTCACTGAACTGTGTGATACTTTCCCCACTTAAACTAAGGCTGCTTTCTGTCTGTGCAGGAAAGTGTGCCTCCATGTGTGTTTTTTCTCAGTGTACGTGCCCTCATGTACATACCCTTTCCACCAGTTTAGTGGAGATTAAATTCCTTCCCCTTTCCTGTAAAACATACCTTTAGTCACGTTTCTGGGATAACGGTTTTCTTTTAATGTTGCACATATTAAGAGATAAGCATACAGATGAGTGGAAGAAACCAAAAGTAGATAAGATAGACATCTGTACACAGCTGGGCAACTGTTTATCCTCATACCTTCCGGGAACTGGTCTAATTGTCGCTTTGGTCTATTTACGGCAGCAGAGTTATTTGAGATGCCTGTTTCTGTGTCCTCTTCGTGGGAATGAAATGAAAGGGCACAACTTCTGGTCCTTACTTACATACAACCAGCTGTATGGATGCGTAGTACTCGGTGGATGGAGGAGATAGCATCCATGGCTTACGACTTGTAGTCATAAAATTGCATTTTTTTGCTTGCTAAGATGGGTTGCAGAAGCCTGTTTGCAAAATCAGGCTGTTTTTGCTTACTGTTGTGAAACGATAGAGCTTGGCTCCTTTTTTGCTTCTCAGGAAGCTTAATTCCTTTGCGCTGTCTTCAGCCAAATACTGATAATAGGCTCTATAAGGGAACTTTTGTGCAATGATTCATTTAGTGATGAAATTGCACGTAGCAAAAATGGTTTTGACCAAGAGAAAGGTAAGGTTAAAGTGAATATTTAGCCTTTCCTTTTTTTTTTTTTTTTTTCCCCTAAAGCTAGTCAGAGTAGATTAAGGGTACTGAACACACATTAACACTTTAAAATAGAATCACAAAGCTGCACTGCTTTCCTGCAAAAATCTTCTAGAACATCATAAATCTATTAGTGAACACTTCTTTTAAAGTCTCTCTCTTGTGGCAGGTATTGCTGAATGAGGGCTCTTTAACTTGTGATTGTGCAAGACGTCCAAATTCTTCATTTTAATTGAATGTTCTGGCTTTAAAACAAATGTAAATACTTGCAGACTGTTGGTTTCTGTTTTATTTTCTTTTGAAAACATCATTTTAAGGTAACTCACCATGTGATCATACTTCTGTAATTATTTTTCCAGTAGGCCTGTTACTCTCAGGGACTGATAGTGAAATGATGGGACAGGTTTAAAAAATATTTCATTTTTGAAGCTTGTGTGCTGATGATTAAAGTGTATGAAAGGAGTTCCCTGACCCATTACAAAATAATTCTTTTGCCAACAGAAAACATAATGCATTCTGATGACACTTAAAATTGCAGTACTTTGAGAACAATTACCCTAGTAGTTAATTTTTGTGTTGTTGGAAATCATATTTGCATGTTATATTTAATTGAAAATGGCATGCTTTGCTCTATGCACATCTGGAAATACTCATTGGGTTTAACTTGAGAGCAAGTGCCACAGGTAAGCAAACATTTAGCTGTCCCGACAGGAGAAGGTCTTCTAATATCACTTGCATGTGATACAAATTTCTTTTACAGCTGTGTTTTTCCACATTACAGCCAGCCCAAGTAGCAATGGATACTGAATGTTTAGATGTTTATTCAGCATATCGGATTCCAATGGTTATGAAGTTTTGGGCTGTGCCAGATGTTGGCTTCTGTGTCCTCAGATTCGTTTGCTGATCTTGCCTCTATTCAGTGAAGTTACACGCTTTTTCCCCAGGTAAGGTTCTGGGTCAGTAGTTCTTCTGAAAAAGGAAATAGATCGCCCAACTTTGAACAGTTGCCCTTTACTTAGCCTTTGCCACTCTTCACCCTGAGCTGTGATAGAACAGACCCTTGCCTTTGGCAAAGGGGTGACTAAACTTTTCATGTGTAACTGAAGACACGTAGGTAATTAAGTGCCAAAAACTGAAGTAGGAAGGATGTATCTGTGGAGGATGAAGAGTCAAGGTAGCGGGGTCGTGCACTGGCACAGAATGAGAAGGCAGATTCGTGAGGGGGGAAAAAAAAAGAAAAAAAAGTTAAACCAGCGATATCTGGGTGGGTGTGGTTTGTCTATATTAAAGTCAGACTTGTAAGTTAACTCAGTTTTTCCTGTAATGGACTCGGGCATTCTAGAGAAGTTGTTTGAATAGAATTCATCTTGTATTTTGGGGTTAAATTACCTTGATGAAAATAACTTCTTTGTGTGCTTTCTGGGTATGTAGCTTAATCAGACTGTCTTGGAAAGAAGCCTGGTACTAATATGAGCATTTTTTTGGTGTGATGCCTACACATTTGGTTTCACAAGAGAGGAAGAAAGGGCTGTGGTCATTCTCCTATTGGATGGGAAAGAGCTACCCTAAAGCCCCTTATCAGCACCAGATTTTTTTTTCCATTGATAATGCTATTGAGATAAATAATTATATTTTTACTTAAATTCATAGCTAAAGTAACGCCCAGAGAGTGAAGCAATTGTTAAACTAGCAGTTATTAACATGCAGTGATTGTAAGCCAAAATCAGGCTGGGTGTGGAAGAGTCCTTCGTGCATGGAAATCAGCGTTATCATCTGACCTCAGATTTTTCCTATTACGTTATCTTCTAAAAGCTTTCTGCTTAACAGCTCTGTATAATGATTTGTATTTTAGATAGCTCCAAGTACTTATTCTGTGCACTTGTAAATCCTTCTGCTGGGCCTTGTCATCAGATAGAATGTTGCCCTCTCCCAGCAATGCATGAGGGTACCTCGGTTTAACTTTTGATAGGGGTAGAACTGCAACAGGAGTGAAGGGTTTGTTGTGTGAGCTCCGGTTTGTACGTCCGGTGGGTAGTCACTGGCTTTGAGTTCATTTTGATTGTTACCAAGCTGGGTGACATTCATTCAGCAAGTAGATGATGCTGAACAAGCTGGTTTTCTTAAGCTGTTTTAGGGACTAAATTTTAAGGAAGCAGTGTTTCTTCCAGCAATGTATGCTGCTGCCTTTTTTTCTGGGTGTGTGTTCAGGATGAAATGTTTGTGACCTTGGCTTAAAAAAATAAGTACAAGATCACATTCCATTGCATAGGAGTACATCTGAAAAGTTAAATAAAAATTCTTCCCTACAGATTAAGACTGCTGCCTTTCTCCTCCCTCTTAAACATTTAAACACACTCTTTACATGATCCTTAAGCTTTCAAGTCAAAGTTACGAGGTGCTTTAGCCAGGCTTGAGTCAGAGAACGAGAACCAAACCAGGACAATAACAAAATGACACAAAGATTGACTTCACTGTGCTTGCTGGATGAAGTGAAAACTGCTGAAATATAAATCCTATATCCTGGGATTTCACTGCCTGCTGGAACTAATCTCATTAACTTAAAACCACCTGAGGCTTAAGAGAGATATACACTGCCGTGAGAAATTATATTTATCTCATCCTAGGGGGAAATCCTTTCCCTCCCCCAGCTTACCTTACTTTTGACTTTGTCATTCTTGAATTACCAGGTCATTTCTCCCCCATGGGAAAGTTGTCATAGCTCACAGCAATGCAATTACTGTATCTGGAGTTCACTGCTGTATGAATGCTGAGATCACAGTTCAAGGTTTTTCTTCTTAAATGATTTCCTAAAGAAAACAAAGATTGGAAAAAATAATATGTGAGCGGTTTACTTAAAGTTCCTCCAGAGTTACAGGAAAAGATTCCAGAATTAAGGACATGACATAAGGAAAACGTCTTATGGGAAATATTTAGGTGTTTATTGCCATAGTAAACCAAATACTGAGTTTTCTTTAACCATTTTAAGAGATTGATTGCCTCTGATAACTGGTAATTGGATGCAGAAATCTTGAGTGCAAGGTTGCAGATTTAAATCCAGTGAGCATTGCCAGTGAAAGCTCTGTGGTTGCTGCACTCCTCCTTGGACTGAGGTCAGATCCCAAATCTATGTTCCACATTAAAGTCCAGCCAGTAGAAATATTGCCTTTGATACAGGAGAATTTTGGATGAGGCCTTATCTGATGCTCTTGCTGGACTTTGCAGCAGGGCAAAACGACCTGGTTCAAGTGTCTTTTAATGTTTGTCTTCTTATGAAAAAAAAAATAATCAATTTTGAGTTATCCATTAAACAGCTCAAACACAGAAGCATATTAGGAGAAGTAATGTTAAAGCTGAGTTAGCTCTCAAAACTGGAGGCCTGATCTCTGAGCTGGTATACAAAAATCCCTGTACAGTGAATGTTTTTTGTGGTGAGCCTGGCCCTTGGCGTGGTGCTTCCAGAAGGGAGCCTGGTGCAGGCTAGAAAATTGCTTTGCAATACTCTTTGTCCGTCGGTATGGAGGGCAAGGTGAAGAAAATGGTTGTATTTTCAGAATCTCTGTCTTCCTTGTAAGTACAAGCAAAAGCTCTGGGCGGCTGACACCATTTGCTCGGTGTAACTGGTAGGCTGCATCAATAGGGACCCTGTTTCTCCCATGAAAGCCGTGGGATTTGGGCAACAGTAGTCTCATTGTGGGCTGTGTGAGGTGTGCAGAGGGTGTTCCCTAGTCTTTAAAACAAGACAGATTTACACATCCCCAGCACCTAAGGAGACCTGTTCATCTCCTAAATTACCCCCAAAGCCACCCTGTCATTTCAGGGAGGTGGGCTGTGATAGAGGTTAGACTAAACCCTTATGGTGGTAAAGAGTTTTTGGTGCTCGGCATTACAAGGGGGGTGTTTCAGGCATGAGTAACAGTCAGTGAATTTATGAACAATGGATAGAATGAAGGATGAGTGGGACAGTGGGATGGTTAATTCAGGGTTTTTGGTTTGGAGGGGTGTTACTTATTTCTATTTGCATATTGAACCTACAGTTACTGTTTGATGTAGCCATTTCTAGTAACGGACGGATACGCACTATAATACACCTCATGTTTCCAGCAGTGTTAGTAATAGCTGGGGTCGATTTGTGTACATTCCTCTTGTCCTGCATAAGTAAGTATAGCATATTCTGCTTTACTTAGTGATGGACAGGCTGTTAATTCCTAAAATAGCTAAGGAGTAGGAACTCAACACCTTGAATGATTTATGGATTTTCTTTGTAAACTTGTTTCTGTTTTGTAACCTTTAAAATGTGGATTTTATGAGTGGTACCATTAAAATTTATCCTCCTTCTGGTATGTGATCTAAGTCGTTACTGCTCTGCTGTGCCTCCAGATCACCTGTCTGAATCATAAAACAGCCTTCTTTAGAGTCAAATAGTTTTTTTTTTTGTTTTTTTTTCTTCCTTTCTAGAGTAAATGTATGTTACCATCCAGAGCACCTTGTCAGGCTCAAGAGGTGGGCCCATATGAACCTCATGAAGTTCAACAAGGCCAAATGGAAGGTCCTGCAGCTGGCTCAGGGCAATCCCAAGCATAAATAGAGGCTGGGCAATGACTGGACTGAGAGCAGCCCTGAGGAGGAGGATTTGGGAGTGGCAGTGGATGAAAAACTGAGTATGAGCCAGCAATGTGTGCTCGCAGCCCAGAAAGCCAATCTCATCCTGGGCTGGGTCAAGAGAGGCATGGCCAGCGGGTCAAGGGAGATGATTCTCCTTCTCTGCTCTGTCTCGTGAGACCCCAGCTGCAGTTCTATGCTCAGCTTTGGGGCCCCCAGTGTAAAAAACCGATGTACTTGCTTAAGTGGGTCTGGAGGAGTGTTATGAAAATGATCAAGGGACTGGAGAACCTCCCCTTTGAGGACAGGCTGAGAGAGTTGGGGCTGTTCAGCCTGAGAAAACTCCAGGGAGACCTTATAGCGGCTGTTCGGTACTTAAAAGGGGGCCTGTAAGAAACTGCAAGTAGATTTAGGTTAGATATAAGGAAGGAATTCGTTCTTGTGAAGATGATGAGGCACAGGAGCAGGTTGCCTGGAGAAGCTGTGAATATTCCCTCCCTGGAAGGGCTCAAGTCTAGGCTGGACGGAGCTTTGAGCAGCCTGATCTAGTGGCAGGTGTCCTTGCCATGGCAGGGGGCTTGAAGTTAGATGATCTTTAAGGTCCCTTCAAACCCAAACAATTCTATGATTCTGTGATTTGTTCTATGACTTCCTTGTTTTTCATTGGTGCTCCCAAACTGAAGCAGCGGTCAGAATCTTGCCTTTTCTGCCTTCCATCCAAATGTGAAAGGTGACTCAAAGTAACAGTGAAATATGTGGGGTCTTTAGCTTCATCGAGTTGGTATCAATGAGAAGAAACTTTCAGACAATTTGAAGTATACTCTATTTTTTTTGTTAATTCAGATTGATATGCTCAGTAGGTGATTTAATATTGTGCTAGGCTTTGTCATGCTAATTATAAAGTGTTTCAGTAAAGAGTGAGGGTTTATTCAGATAATATGTAAACTGGTATTGAATGAATCACAGTCCTTGTTTCTATCAATTGACACTTTTTGAAAGATCTTATGTACTAGAAGGGATTTTGCATAAGACTTAAGTTACACTTTTAGTCTGTATCCTCAAATTAAAGCTGCCAAAAATGTTTCTATTAGAAAGCTCTATCATACTCTGAAAAGTTATGGGCTTCTTTGAAGCAAATGAATCAAATGGAAAGTTGAAGTTTAATTTGAGCCCTGGATTACTACTCTGGTTTTCTGAAGGCTGCCAGGCAAACTGTTCTGTAACTCATGAAGATGACCTATCCCTCATACTTTCTTCAAGAAATGGAAGATCTTTAATCACAGTTTATGTAGTCAAATTGTCTAGCAAATTGATATTGATAAATTCAGTGTGAACTCTCCAAACATGACTTAGCGAGATTCCATACAGAGGGGATATGGAGCTGATTTCTGAAACACAGACTGAGCAGTATTATTGCAGATATTTTAGTTTTATTCTACTCAAAATTGTTTACCTCATGCAGAAGAGCTAGGATTCAAGCTCTTAGGAATGCCAGTATGAGAGATTTGGTTTTGACGTGGTGGTTTGTTTTTTTGTTTGTTTACAAAAAAACCCCTTTCTGTTGTAATAACAAATGCTCTACTGATGTTAAAAGAGGATGAAATACTAATTTCAGTGCAGCCTGGGGCTACTGTGATATATTCAGCACTGTCACCTAGTTCCACTGGAAGATATGTGATATAGTATCAGCAAACAACTTTGAACAACAAAGTAAGTGTTATTGCTGGAAAACTTGAGAATGAAATAGCTCAGATTGGAGGTATGATAGGGTAAGAGCACTCAAGCATTAGAACCTTAAGCCAGTTGGCTCTTCCTGAAATATTAGGTCTCATGCTACACGCTACAGTTATTAAAATTCCCCGCCGGCTTGTGTTCCCAAACTGATTATTCTCTTGATATTTGTAGGGCAGGTTTCCTGTCATCTTACAAATTTCCCCATTTATTCTTGCAATGGAGAAAATAGGAGCATCCGGTTCCTGCTTTGAACACTTCTAGTAGCATAATTACTAGAGCTGGAAGGGATGCTCTGTGGGCTCAACACTCTCTTCTAACATGAGCAAAAGTCTGTCTTGAGTCTTGTCCTCCCCTCACCACCCACACCACAACTAGACTTTGATTAAAGTAACACTACCCAGCTGAAGTTTAATTTGCTTATGCTGCTTAGGCGTATTTAAAATTGTGAGCAGGCTCCGTGCATAAATGCCCGTGAGGTAGCAAAGCAGGTAGAAAGAAGAGCTGTGGTGCTGATTAGAGGAGGCTGACTAGAGGGGTTTTTTATAGGGTTAACTCTTTCCAAATTGGAGGATGTGAGATTACAAGTGAAGGGCATCCTCCTTGTTGAGGGAAAGTGGCAGAGTGGTGCTAATGCAGAATCTCATTAAAGCAGCTGTCAGGGTTCCTCTATTTTACCATCACCTCCCCTATTCTGTAAGAGTCAACTGTCGTTTTTAGTGAGCATACTGCCAAAGAGGCATTTACAAATAAATGAAAAATGTCACAATTGATTTTGCTTCTTTCGGAGTACTCAGTGTCAGCTTTGTCACACCCCCTTTGTTATTCTCCTTTTCGGATCTCTTGTCTGGACATTGGAAATAACTTCAGGTGGTTCTGGGCTTTTTGCTGTTGACCCAGGGTAAGCTCCCTGGATTATGGCTTTTTATTATTTGAGCAACAGTAAAATAATATTGACTTTTCAGTGCTTATAAAGGATGAAATGCTAGAAATTCTTGCCAATTACCTGGAGAATGTATATCAAAGCGGCATAGTACAGTCCACACTTAAGAATGCTACTAATATAATGGATTTATTTCTTAGTTTCCTCTATAGAACTCTTTGTGAATTATGATAACTACTTTGCAAATGTTGCATGCAGCAGTATTAGCCACAGAAAATATATGTAACTCTATGGTTTTATTTGTTTCTAAAGAATATGTACTTCTAAGTCGATCGTGTTCTTTTCTTCAATATTTATAATTTCTCATTCTCTTTCAAAGTATGTTATGTGGTTATTATAGTGCATATTGCTGCTTGTAAACATATCAAAAGGTAACTTGTTTTTCAGACATATTTGTGAGCTGAGTAAGTGAACCTAATGGGCAATATCAGTTACACCCCTTTAAATGTGGAAGTGTCAGCAGAAGAATGGATGGCATTTAGAATGTCATTACAAAAAATACTTGAGATGATTTAGATACAGTGAAGTATCTAAACTACTATTACTTCTCCTTGAACTTTAGTTTTGCAATAAAAGTCAAAAATACAGGTGGAGTGTTTTGGTAAAACTGCTGTGAAAGAACCTTCATTAACATGTACAGAAATGCCTGTGATCCTTTAAATTCGAAATGAAGGTTTTGTTTGTTTTGAAGTAACAGATCTAATGCTATGCTTAAGAGTAATTGTTGCCCTCTTTTCTGTCATGTCCAAGAGGTATAAGGTAGAAATAGGACAAGGATTTACCATTTTCCATTAAGTTCAAAAACTAAATTCACACTGTATAGAAAGAACTGGTTTGTGACATTTTGTGTATTTCTGAAGGGAATCTTCAGCAACAACTGACGCACGTTTTGCAGTCTGGCAGTCTCTGTTTCAGGGCGTGCTATTTTTCATCCTAGCGCATTTTTAAAAGTTGTGTTTTGTCACTGTTGCCAATAACAGATTTTTAAAATGAGAACAACTAAAGAAAATCACGTTGTTGTCATTTTTGTACTCTGGAAACTCCTGGGGAAATCCAGGAAGGAATTGGACTCTTTAAGGGAAAACAAGAACAGTTTATAGTGTCACCTGTTCTATACAGAAGTTTCTTTTCTATTCCTCTCTTATCGGGTATTGTAAAGTAGCCCAATTAGCTCTGCTTCTAACAGCAGAAATTTCTTTGCAGTAGCGTATTTGTCAGCTGTTTGAGCGTTTTTCGTTTGTTACCTGCACAGCCAGCTTTTACACTTCTGATGTACTTAATTAACATGAAATGTGTTGAGTTTGTTTTGAAGCAAATTTAAAAATATATATCTAAAATAACTGTTAACATTCCTGAAAGTTTAGGTTTGGTTTTTTTGTCAATTTTTGTTATTTTAACTAGAAATCAAAACTTGTTCACTAAAACTACCAAGGAACATCCTTGATTTGAACTTTGTACTCTTTTGTTTACGTGTTAGTACAGACTTTGGGACAGAGCTCTCTAAGGCAATCCCTAGTTCTGTGTTACCAGCAGTGGGCTGCCCAGCGTTGCTTTTCATCTGTTTTTACTAGAAGAAAATCTCAGCAATTAATCTAGCACAAAGACAGAAAATGAGTTCTGGCAGTGTGAAAACTGATGCTGTAATTTCAATGAATAAACCAGACAGTTCCAGGCTGTTATATTTGTGTAATTTATTGTTATTATTATTACTGTAAATGGAGAAGGAAGGAAAACTGAGATGAAAGGGAAGTAGAAGGAAGCACTTGAGCTCTACCCATTCCCCAAACTCCACCCACCATTTGACTTTAACAATACGGTAAATTGTTTTGAGGTAAAACTAATTGTGAGCCTGTAACATGTAAAATCTAAATGGGGCACGCACTTAGGAGTGCTGCGAAAGGAAGTGCCTTGAAACAATAACAAGGGATTAGCTAAATATGACTTGACAGATTTGCAGAAGCTTAAACTTTTGATCACCCAATCTGTGCAGATAAACTTGGAGTTTAGTTTCATAATGTTACTGATGTTGATTTGTCCCAGCTTTTTCTATAGGAACTGGGCATACTTTGGTGCGTGGTTGTGCATATGCATACCTCCGTGCGTCAGCTGATCACGTCTGTGAGAATTACTTACATGTATTAGTCTGAATTGTAAGATTTCTTTCAACTTCTGGATGTCCCTAAAAGCAACGGATGCAACGTACTGATCAGCAAAATGACCATGAGTTGTATTCTGATGGAAGTGGGAGATTTTGCAACTATGAGCAAACACAGATTAATTTAAAAAAAAAAAAGAGAAATGTGACCATCAACCACTGCTTATTTAATTCACTTAGGAGCTTTCAGGTAAGGAATGAGGCTGGAAAGAGCCGAGGAGATACACAAAGCGTTCGCTCCAGTGAAAACTCTTGCTGGTAGTGGGATGAAGACAGTTCTGTGCTGCTAATACAGGCTTCCAGTAAACTCATTTTCAGCCAGGAGTGAGGGAATAGGGAAGTGAACCAAGATCTGTATCTTTCTGAATCAGTTTCTGTTCTTAAACTGCAAATGAAAATGTTAAAACTATTTAAAATTTCAGTTTAAATGATTGTGGTCCCCCTGTTTTGTGTACCTCTCCAGTAATTAGGCTTTGCTGTTCATAATGATGGTTTTTGTTTGGCTTCATATTCAACCCCTTTTCGTGCACAAATGTCTCTTTTTTTTCTCCTACTTAAATTAATAAAAGGTGCTGTATTTCTAGGTTGTGCGGATATGCAGGTCTCATGTTTCAGCAAGATGAATCACAGACCCTTCCCAAGCCCCAAATACATGACTCCTCATGACATGAGGTGGCTTTTCTATATATGCAGAAAAAGTAGTTGAAGAAGGTGGGGGAGTAAGGAAAGAGAACCTGGTGAAGTGGGGCAAGGGTAGGATTTGGAGGAGTTACCATTCATGAGTTTGTCAATTAAGCTGTTACAATTTCATTTTTGGAAGATGCGCTGTAAAACCCTGAAGATCCCTGCTCTTTAAAACCAGACTGGTTTCCAGCGCCTCTTCTGGTCAGCACCTTGGGTGCCCGTGTTACTCGATTGACTTCAGGGAGATCACTTGAATAAAGAGGTTGCTCCTCGCCTCTTTGTATCTGAGGCTCCGCTCTGTGCCGCTGCTGCCTTTTATATGTTAGCAAATGTTATTATCCAACTGGTTTCCTCTGAACTGTTTTGTGTAGTTGCTATATAAATAGCTTTTCTTCAAGTGGTGTAATAGAACTCATAGCAGAAAGGACACGTGAAGATGACATGACCACAAGCCAGTGCTAACAAACAATTAGCAGATCCTCATTGCCAGGGCTCAATGAGTTGGTTTTTAGGTAATTTGCTATTCAAACAGGAATAATGAGGTAAAATGTGTTTTATTAAATTTTGTTGTCGCACGGTGGTCAAGTCTGATCCACTTAATTTTCAGGGGTTGGAAAGGGCGAAGGAAACTGCTATTCACTTGCTTAATTGATCATTCTGTCGTGCTTGCCTCTAGCTGTAACGTGCTAATGATGGTCAGAGAGATTAACCATCAGAAAATCCCCTAAACTGTACAGGAAAATGCGATGAAGTAGCTTAATGGTTAAATAGCTTAATTGCTGCTTAATCAGCAGAGCAAAAGCAGTGCAGGAAGCTCATGTGCTGACCCCCAAGCTCCAAAAGAGACTTTAGTCAAACCAGAGACTTGAAATACATGTAGTATGATTATTTATGCACCGTATGTTTGGGAGTAGAGGGGAAGTATCTTTGACGACATTTCTTGAAGTCATTATTTTAGCAAGAACATCTTGGGAATATTTTCAACGCTCAAAAGCATTAGGAAGACCTAATGCATTTTAATTTTTTTCCCCATGAAATTGTAGTATTTGTTTAAGCAACAAATAACAGTAATTGCAGCTGCGGTTTTTTTGTTTGTTTGTTTGGTTTGGTTTGCAGTTATTAGAACAAAATTGTTTGAAATTCCATTCAGTACATATGACTGTATATAGATTTGAGTTACTCTCAGAAAATCAATGAATTGCCATTGAGTTAATAGTATTGGCTCTATTTGATAAACATGTGCTTGGGCTCCTTTGAAAATTATAGCTATAATTAATGATGGCTGAATAAAATTCCTGTGACTTGTGTAGCTCTACAAACAGGGTTTGCAAACTTGTTGCTGATTCCAGAGGTCTTAGCAAAGCCGAGATTTCACACATCATATAAAGGAAGCAAATACAGCCTTCTATCCCCCACCATCTGTTGTTAGGAGTATTCCCTTGTTGTCTCCTGTTTTGGGGAAGAATTTGGCTCAATATTCTTGAATTCAGTATAGAGATGTAATTAAGGTTTTTAGCATTTGTAAAAACTTGACTTGCATGCGGGAGGTAGATTGTGACAGCCTGCTATGCCGTTCTAAAATGACACATAAATAGAGCAATGCTTTCATCAACAGAAACGTGTTGCTGTTTAAAGTTGATTCTCTCTATAGGGTGCCATAAAGTAATTAGAAGACCACAACATAATCCTTCCGTTTTGCATATTAATTCCTTAGAGGGTTGAATGAATCTTTTCTGACTACAATAGCGTACAACTGACCATAGAAATACTGTGGCACTATAAAACAATCCTTAAACCAAAGCATAGTTTTTCTAGACTAGCATATTTCCTAAAAGACATATGTCTAGTGTTTGGGTTTTTTTCCTTCTAGCAAACTGGAAGTGAAAATATTTATCTTAAAATTAAAAATTGACATGGAGTGCTGTGTACTTTGCCTTACGGAAACTGTGTTGAAAATATTTGTCCTCTGTGAAGACTGAAGACTATTAGAAAGTCTGTGCCAGCAGAGAATCTATTTTGTTACAGATGATGTGGAGGTTTTGCAGCTAGTGTAAACTAATGCAGGGATACCTGCACACTGTGAATTTAAAGGATGGGAATTTTAAGCAGTTTTTCTCCCAGTGGTGGATGGAGAGCTGGTTCATCTAGTTGAGACAAATTTGCTTTGTCTGGGGTTTTCTTGGATTTTCTTTCATTAGTGACCAGTGCTCTAAGCATGAGTTTAGAACAGGGGACTGTGTTGGCTATGGCAAGGGCTTTGAGGAATGTGCAACAAAAATTGTCTGTTTTTTTATTAAAAAAAATATGCCTGTACCTGTATGAATAAACTGTTCTCATCCTGATTATGTCAGTGAGAAAGCTCTGATGCTTTTCAGCAACACTGTGAATCTATCTGCTGGAGATTCAGTTTATATGTATAGATACAGTGCTGCTGAAAGCAAAATATTTCATAATCCTGCTATGAACACTTTCAGTGTTCTCAGGCATCTCAATGCATTATGGAAAAGAGCTCATCTCTACCAAGATAAGTATTTTTGCAATAGCTTTATCTTTATGAAAGCTAAAGCCATAACCAAGAAATTATGACCCAATTTTTGATTAAAAAAAGAAAAAAAGCTCACCCAGCTCCTGACCTTTAACAAAACACCTGCACAGCAAATAAATAATGTTGTAATTAAAGTACTGGAGGTTTCAGCTTCAACAAGGAGAATATCCAGTATGTGAGGCTTGCTGAAAGTGGAACTCAAAAGCCTGAGGTTTCAGTGCGTTGTTCAGAGACAGGACTGAGGGACTTGCAGGTAGGCAGGTTCAGGTTTTGGGGAAGCTCCTCTTTGAGGGTGAAGTATTCCTGTTGTTTTCACCTCTGCTTCTTCAAGTCCACCTGTGCCTTCTACCAAAATCAGCTTTGTCTCATTAAAACTCTGCATTTGGAGTCGCTGACTTTGTTACTGCAGACCTGGTGGATTTGCTGTGAGTTCACTAACATACATTCCAGACTTTGTATTTCTGGTTGCTGTCACAAAGTATGACTTTTTTTCAGGTAAATAGGATCCTTTTGTCCTACACAGTGCTATTGCTGTTTAGTGAACACCTCTATGATTAATTTCTTTGATAGACTGGATTTTGGAAATGCATTCTCTCCTTTTCCCCCCCTTTACAGAGGAAGGAATAAACACCTTCTGTTCCTTTTTAGACCTCCGAAAACTTAGTCCATTTTCTTTGCTTTTCTGTCTATTATGCTCATGTCTTCATTTATCCGTTAGTTCTCTTCCTCTTAACGCACACACACACAGAGAAAAAGCTGCCTAATAGATACATGAGTAGAAATTGAGTAGTAGAGTTGAGAAGTAGAGCTGAGACATAAAGGAAAGGCTGGGGGCAGGACTGAAGTGGCTGGCAGGGACAGAGGAGGAGACGGGGCATGTGATCCTTGGTATTTTACTTTTGTATAGTTTGGTGGTTCTGCAATGTTTGTAAGAATACATTTACGAGAAAAAAAGCACAAGCGCCGGGTTTTACTGCTTTTTATAGCAATTTTAGTTCCTTCAACCAAATGCGAGAAACCTGTTACCTTTGTTTTTCTCAGTGTTTGTCATTTGTGTTAAGCTGAAGCTTAACAAATGCTGGTGCTCTTGCAATTTGTCTTCAAGCTACACTTCAGATTTTTCTTTTGCTTTCCTTTGCAATGAGAAATACCTGTTCAAATGTTTTTATAGTTTCTTTATGATAGGCATTTCAAATACCTACTGCTGAATAAATAAAACTGCCTTAAAACTGCCTTCCTAGCTTAAGGATCCTGGAATGTTTTTTCATTTGTTTCTCTAAATGTGTTACAGTACAGAATGTAGTTGGTTGTTGTCATAATAAAGAAGATGGCCTGGCATTGAAATGAGAATATAATCAAAATTATGTTGACTTTTCTCAGGACTTGGAACAAAATGTTACTCAAACCCTTTCCAGGTACTACATCTAACAAGCTCTCTTGAGAGAGATGGTGGCGAAGCAGCTAAGTTATCCACAAAAGTACCGAATGGCTGATTCCCTGGGGTTTGCTTAAATTTGGAAGTAGATAGGAACTGTGAAGAAATATAATGTAATCTGGTAAAGAAGTTGTGGCATAACTCCAGTGGCCCCAGACACAATAATGTACGACTATAAAAATTCTGTATTAACCTGTAATGTAGGTAACATAAAACACTCTAAAATTGCTTAGCTTACGTTTGCCCTTGATGCATCATCTGCAGCATCTCGTGATGTTGAGATCAGTTCATGCTTTAAACTCCGGAATGGAAACCAGGTCTTTTTACCCGCTGTGAGCCTTGTCAGGGCTGTCTGTGTTAGATTACGGCATGCAAAATTCAAAATGACCACTGAGGTGAAACAGGAGTCAGCTGGCGTTATGTTCTTGGTCTTAATTTTATGGCAGGTTAAGGTTCACGAAGCCGCTGAAGCCACTTGTGGTCTGAGGTTTTCTTTCCCTGCCCACATGAATGTGAGTGCGTGCAGGATGGACTCGTAACACTGGGCTCTGGGGATTTGAGGCAAGTGGAAGGAGGTGGTAATACTTGGGTGTTTCAAATGTTGTCTATTCTTTTTTTTTTTTTTTTTAAACCTGGAATGCTTGTTAATTTGTGCAATAATTTGCTGTAATCTTTTCTCAGAATTTGTGAATGCCTTCCCGTACAGGATCAGTAGCAGGGTCAGTCCTTCCTACTTCTGAAACTTAGATTGAGATGTAGCAGTTCTTTTGCTTGTTCTCCTTCTGAGAAGGAGCTTGATAGAGAGTTCATGGTGAAAAGCATGCTTGAATTTGGGGACATTTTTTCAAAAAGCAGTTTCGCTGGCTTTCAGCAGGCTCTGGAAGATGACACCCTATGCAGATCCTCTTAACTAAGAAACAATGCAGCTCTTCACTGAATTACCCAGAGCCCTCAATCTTTGTTATTATGTTACATTCTCAAAAAGGAGCACAGTGATATGGTGATTCGTAGATTTAGATAACAGCCTTGAAGCAGCAGGGGACAAATCTGTTGATTACTGCTGTGTGCAGCTGTACAGCTCCCTCTTACTTAGCGATACACGGGGCTCCGAGCTCAGGGAGGGCTTACTCATCAAGCCTCTGATAAATGGTATTTCTGCTTCAAGTTACTGAGAGACAGAGCAAATTTGGTTTGAAACTCAGGCTGGCATGCATTTGTGGTCCTCTGCCTGAGTCATATATGCATTCACATGCATTTGAAAATCTGGGATAAGGTGACTGAAGTCTTGCATATTGAACAATTATGTGAATTGTGACCTGCGAGAACAGGTCTTCATTTAATGTGGTGCCCCTGAAGTCATGATTGAAATGTAGAGTCCCTTCAAAAAAACATGTGTTTTTTTTTTTTTTTTTAAATCATTATATTTTTAGGATTTAATACAATCTGATTTTTTAAGAAGTATTAAGGGACATTTTCTTGTACATTCTAGATTTCTTAGCGTTTCCAGAAGAGCAGAGATGGTCTGTTGTGAAAGCGGTCACGAAACATCACGCACTGACATTCTGGTTGTGTTGTTTCAGTTCATGGACACGTGTGAGCGTCCATGCAGCAGGCACCCTACTACAAACAATTCTAGTGTGTCAGAAAACCTCTATCTACAACTTTTGCTTGAAATGTCTCCTGTGATTCAGGGACCTGTGCTTGTTAGACACTTTCTGTAGATGTGTTTTAAAGAATGAGGTGCTGCCAGATTGCTGTGTTAAATATTAAACTATCAGATATGCCTCTTTAAAATAGTGTGTTATTGGGTTTGCCTCAAGAAATTAAAGACACAAGCATTGCAAAGCTGTCTTTATAGACTCTATATCCTCCTTAAAAATGGAATTTATTAATTAATTTGCATGCATGCATGTGCGCTTGTATCCAATTATTATCTGATTAAAAAAACCCCAAACTCAAGCAACAAAATGAAACCAAATCAACCTTAATGAAACAGCTTTAACATCTAAGTAAAATACAGAGAATAGTGTCAGTGTAAAAGACGTTGCATTTAAAATTGATACCTCTCTGGCAGTCGAGGTGTGTCTGGTTAGCAGGAGCCCAGGAGCAGAGGTGAGCAGGTGTGCCTGGCTTCAGTTTCAGCCTCCTTCCTTGCCAGGGCAATAATAAGTTGCAAGTTTACGGGATAATTTTTCTTAAGCAGGAAACTGGAATCAGAAATATCACTAGGCTTTAAATGGGGACAGGATGCTCTGATATTCAGCAAGCCAGGGAGGCATCGCTAGCTGCTGACCCCCAGGCTGCAGCTTTATTCTGCCACTGCTTTATTGCACCGCCCAAACTGTGGATTCAACCCTGACATGAAAGATGGGAACTGTGGATCAGATTTTGTGAGTTGTCTTTTCATTCTTTTTCTAGTAGAAAACTAGTGAAATGAATTTATTGTCTTGCTCTTCTGTAAGGATGAATGATGCCTGAATGAGGAAGATACTACTAACAACGCCAAGAAATACGGATGGCTTTAGTAAGGAGTGTATGTATACGTAGGTGTATTTTTTTGTGTGCCTAGAGGCAAAAAATCTTTTTTTTTTGTTTCTGTAAAGGTCAGTCTGGAATTACTAATTTAGAAAAGAAATAATCTAATTCTAGTATTGCACGTTGAAAGAGTGAAGCTTAATAGTCCATTGGTTTTGTATGCAGGACTCCAATGACAATATAATTTTCGTGACTATAATAAAATGCCATTAATCTGTTTAGTAACTACCCCTCTATGATCCATTAATTGTAATAGATGAAATTAGATATGAGTGAAACATATTCTGAATTCTGAAAGACTAACTTTATTTGCCATAACTGCAAGTGTATAATCCTCAGGTTCTGGTCCTAAACCGTTACTTGATAGTGTAACAAAATTGGTGATTCCAATGTCTTAAAAAGTTAGTATCGATAAAATCCAACGTGTGTTTAATTGTAAAGATTTTATTTCAGAACAACCCATTTAGTTGGTGCTATATTGCATTAGTGTGCTGTGTTGCACAAAATCAGTGTGAATTAAAATGAAATAATCTGCTGCATCCTGCAACAGCGGGGAATTACTATGATGCTTGTTTGATTCTTTTCTTACTTACAGCGTAGTTGGTAATATCTAGTGAATTTACTTCTATCTTGGATCCGTATAACTAAAAGTAGAATTAGGTTCCTAAGCAGGTTCTCTTTTTGTTAAAGAAAGAAATATGGATGTTAGTTTGTTTTAATTTCTGGTCAATGACGGCAGTTATGTTGCAGGATCTTTCCTCCTGCACCCTTAAACTTGTACGTGGATGTGGTACAAACTGAGACCAACTCTTGGCCCTGCTTCACAGGACAGTAAAGCACAAAGAAACGAATAGATCCTGTAGTTGCACGTGCACTGGTGTTGGGATAGTGGCTCTAGTGTGTTGGTATTGCTATCTAAAGCAGCCTTAACATTTTAAACTGATAACCTTTCTGCTGTGTATTTGAGTTTGTGAATTGCTGTTCTGTAGTTAAATGATCAACCCACATACAGAATCACAGAATGATTTGGCTTGGAAGGGACCTCAAAGATCCCTTAGTTCCAACCCCCCTGCCATGGGCAGGGACACCTCCTACTAGACCAGGTTGCTCAAAGCCCTGTCCCACCTGGCTTGAACATTTCCAAGGAGGGAGCATCTGCAGCTTTACTGGGCAACCTGTGCCAGTGCCTCACCATCCTCACTGGAAAGAATTTCTTCCTTGTATCTACTCTAAATCTACCTCCTTTCAGTTTGAAACTGTTACCCCTTGTCCTATCACTGCACTCCCTGACAAAGAGTCCCTCCCCAGCTTTCCTGTAGCCCCCCTGAAGCACTGGAAAGCTGCTATGAGGTCTCCCTGGAGCCTTCTCTTCTCCAGGCTGAAGAGCTCCAGCTCAGCCTGTCCTCATGGCGGAGGTGCTCCAGCCCCCCTGATCATCTTCATGACCCTCCTCTGGACTTCCCCGAGCAGGTTCATGTCCTACTGTTGAGGGTCCCAGAGCTGAACCCAGCACTGCAGGTGGGGGCTCACAAGAGCAGAGGGAGAGAATCGCTCCCCTGAACCTGCTGGCCACGCGTGTCTTGATACACACTTAGTTGCCACTTTCTTCCTGTTGTTGGTTCTTTACGTACAAAAAATTTTTAGACTTGTATGTACAGTGGCATAACAGAGAATGGGTTTTTTTTGCCGCTCACTTTTGCAGGAAGCTCCACATAAGGACACAAGCAGAAGTTTCTGATGCCCGTCACTTTTTCTGTTGTATTTCATTAGTCTGAGGAGGATTAAACTGGTATTGCAATTTCTGGCAATCAGCATTAGATTCAGGTTCATTTATGATTAATTTCTAAATTTAAATTGGTTTGTGTTATTTCTTTTTTTGTTTGCTTTATGGTTTGAGCGTAGCTTGAAAGAAGGTATCTTGATAAGAAAGACGCATGGAATATAGAAGCAGAAAAAGAAATTTTTTGTCAGGCATCTTGTGACTTTGAAGTTCTGTAGAAGTAAACAGTAGACGCAAACTGTTGCTTAATAGTATCTCCTGTATCTTAAATATTTCAAATTAAGATGTTATTTTGCATCTTTCAAAAAAATCTGGGGAGCAAAAACTACTTGTGTTATTCCTGCTTTACAATTTTTTGTGATGCAGGACAGTTGTACAGTTTATCTGAAAAAAGCTATTGCTTTCCATGACTGCCCAATCCAGTGGCAAAAATCTTACTGATTTCCACAGGAGATGCGAATGGCCTGTAGTAAACTTGATGTATCTACAGGCACCGTGTTGGAGCACTGCACAGCGGCATAAAATAGTTTTTTTGTAGGCTCTGTAGATGTCCATGCCTTATTCTGCCAACTGCATGTTTCTCTTTTTCCTGGAAACGTTATGCTGGATGCTTTTCTCTGAAAGGTTTCTCTTTATCTCACAATCAGCACATTCAGGTTTTTTTTTGCCACTGCTCTCTCATATTCCTTGTGTTTCTAATTAACATTTCAGAATCACTGCCTGTCCTGTCTTTTGAACAACCTGTGCTTGCTTGCGTATTCCGGTAGCACACCTCTACTGTGAATGCAACAACAATTACATTATTTTTGATAGTTAAAAATAGTCTCTATGTATGGTTTTATTCTCAAACTGTAGTATATTCACTAGTTTTTATCTGACAGGTCTTGAGTCCTAAGAGCTGGATTAAGCAAAAGTTTTAAACTATGTTTAGGCTGAGTAAGCAGATCATAGAACCATAGAATTGTCAGGGTTGGAGGGGACCTTAAAGCTCATCTAGTTCCAACCCCCCGCCATGGGCAGAGACATCCCCCACTAGATCAGGCTGCCTAGAGCCCCATCCAGCCTGGCCTTAAAAACTTCCAGGGATGGAGCTTCCACCCCCTCTCTGGGCAACCTGAGCCAGGGTCTCACCACCCTCATGGGGAAGAACGTCTTCCTAATGTCCAATCTGAACCGACCCATGTCCAGCTTCAGTCCATTCCCTCTAGTCCTGTCACTACCTGACATCCTAACAAGCCCCTCCCCAGCTTTCTTGTAGCCCCCTTGAGATACTGGAAGCCACAATAAGGTCTCCTCAGAGCCTTTTTTTCTGCAGACTGAACAGCCCCAACTCTCTCGGTCTACCTCTGTCTAATCATTTAAACACATTGTGATTCTTTATAGCTCTCTAATGGAGTGAAAAATAAAGCAAGGGAAGCAGTAAATAAATATCTCAAAAAGATGACGGTTGTTCATTAAAATATTCTTTACCTGGAAAAGTATCGTTAATCTGCAGATTTCCCGTTGGCTCTTAGGTTACCAAATCACACGTGAATATGAATTTCAAAGGCAGAGCTTAATCACTGAAAACGTTTTGCTGCCCTTTACTTGCAGTTTTACTGTACTGCTTTTATTCTCTTAAACTCGATCATCTGAAGTAAGTGCAGTAATGAAGTAAGGGGTGAGGTAAAGGCAAATTATAGCTAAATGCTTTGAAAAATAAAAGCTTTATGACTTAAAATTTGCCCTCGAAATTTTCAGAGCTATCTCATTTCCTCAAGAAAATGTCTCTGTGGCATGCACTCACCCTTATTTAAAAAGATAACAGAACTATTTGTCTTTTCTGAGTAGGAGTAAGATTTGACTTAACCAAGAATGCATTGGAATAATCAAAATGTGAAGCAGAGCTATTATACATAAACATGGCTGTGCCTATAACATAAAGAAAAAGAGAGACTTGAGTGGGTTTGTTTTTTTGGCAGAAGACATCAGGCTAACAGTAGCAAAATAAATGACATATTTTCAGGTGAATTCTTTTCCCTGACGAAAGACTTTCTTTGAATGTTTAACTTAAGTGTTTCCGATCCAGGAAAGACTTTTGTTAATGTAAGTATTATCGTAGTTTCTTGCTCTAGCGCTTGGTTGGATCCTGTGTTACCATGGATGAGGCTGGAACATATGGAGATATGTGGCAGCTTGTCGGAGGACACTTTGTTAGTTTATGGCTCAGTAAATACCCAAAATGAGAGAAATGGCAGGGTGGTCCTGTTCAGGAGAGCCATGAAACAGATAATTGTCCAGAGCTACTGTACTTGAAAGTTAATGAACAGAACCATGTAAGTAATTCTCACTATATGAAGTCAGTGTCACCTTGATCCCTGTTGCCAAGTGCTGATAGATCTTTAACCATTGTACTTGTTTCTGGACTGTGCAGTTGTGTGACCTAAGTATGGTGTCTCTAGTTATATTTCAGAACATGTAGCTGATTTTGTAACTTAACACCAAATTCCTGCACTTGAAGTTTTACAAATGTATTAGTAGTGTTTCCTTTTTTTTTAAAAAAAAAACGCAACCAAATTTAAACTGTAGCTGACCCCTGGAAAAAGTACTTCATAAGCGCCTCCATGAAAACTCTTTATGAGACTCTTGAAGATGGAACTTTGATATCTCTGTTAAGAAGTTTGATGCATGAGATGTTAATGTTATAACCTGACAAGATTAAACACAGAATTACTGAGTTCTGAGCTGCAGTAATACTTGTGAGGGGGGGTATCCCAGTATGTCTTTGGTAGGTATTGGTGTTTGACACTTCCTGCTTTTGCTGTACATGATTTGTGGATAAATTAGCTTGCTTTATCTTGTTTGATAGCTGTAAGCATCTCACTGTGTTTCCTTTTGTGTAGAAGGAAAGTTAGGGTCTAATATTGGGCCTCAGAACTGATTAGAAGTAATAATTGTCTTTTGAACTTAGGAGGATTTATTAAATGCTTTAACCTTAGGAATCAAGTTGGAAATTTGAGCTGTGTACTAAATGTATAGAAGAAATTAGCTGACTAGTTTTTTTGAATCTGAGGGTTGCAGCTACAGGCACAGAAATCAAAACCATGCGACAACACTATGGTATTGGTTTAGTTATTTATGCTGGGTTTTTGAAAATTATTTATGTTGGTTTAATTATTTAAATCACGGTTGTGTATCACTCTTAAAGGATGTGGTCTAGCTCAGCTAAGTGCCTATGGGTCCAACACAGAAATTACTGAGTTACATTTTTCGGCCTGTGCAACATAGAAGGTCACTCGGGGTGATCCCAGTTGCCCTCTATCAATACTGTTGGTCAAAAACAACCATTCAGCTGAGTGCATTTGAAGAAGCATGGAACAGCATTTGTTACAAATGAGATGTCAATAGATTTACATGGGTTGGAATAAGCAGAGAATTGTGAAACTTATGCAGTTAGATACGATGGATAAAATGAATGGCTTTAGGAAACTGATGGGAAAAATGGCTGGTTTCGTGTAATTTTGAAAGCAACTTTGTTTTGCCTTTAAGGAAAAAAAAACTTTAACACATACAAAGAGTTGACTGTTGCAATTATGACTGAGACTTACAAAGCCAGTGGACCTCTCTTTCCTTCTATTTATATTTAGGACTCCATGCATACAACTTTCATTTGAGCTCCCGTGTGCTTACGGAATTTAGTCTCCCGGGGAAAAGGAAAAGGCAAGTGACAGGAAAGGGAAGATTAAGGGATCTGAGAACAGGCTCCCAAATCATCATCATAGAGTCACAGAAGGGCCGAGGTTGGAAGGCCCCTTAGAGACCATCTAATCCAACCTCCCTGCTGTGGGCAGGGACACCTCTCAACTAGACCAGGCTACTCAAGGCTCTGTCCAACCTGGCCCTGAACACCTGAACTTCTCTGGGCAATTTATTCCAGAGTCTTGCCACCCTCGGAATGAAGAATTTCTTCCTAAGTTCCAATCTAAATCTAATTAACTTAAACCCATTTCTCCTTGTCTTATGGGTGGATGCTTTTGTAAAAAGTCCCTCCCCAGCCTTCCTGTAGGTTCCCTTCAGGCTTTGGAAGGCAGCAATAAGGTCACCCCAGAGTCTTCTCTAGGCTGAACAATCCCAGCTCCCGCAGCCTGTCGTCATAGCAGAGGTGCTCCAGCCCCTGGATCATCCTTGTGGCCTCCTCTGAACACACTCCAACAGATCCATGTCCCCCTTATGGTGGGGACACCAAAACTGGACGCAGTATTCGAGGTGGGGCCTCACAAGAGCAGAGTAAAAGGGGAGAATCCCCTCTCTTGACCTGCTGACCACGCTTCTCTTGATACATCCCAGGATGCGGTTGGCCTTCTGGGCTGCATGAGTGCCCCGCTGGCTCATGTGGAGCTTCTCATCTATCAACACCCCCAAATCCTTCTCTTCAGGGCTGCTCTCACCCCACTCTGTGCCCAGTTAATGCATCCCACAAAGTCAGAATGTGCCCGTGCCAGTGTGCGCTCCTGTACTTGGTTTGTTTTGTCCGCTGTTGCACCTGAGTGGAGTAAAGTGGCAGTAGAAGAAACCTTTATATTGGCAATTTGTTTTCTGAACAGTTTCATGTACCTGTGAATTCAAAACTTAGGCGGTAATCTTTGGGTGTAGTTTAGCAAGCTATGAAAAACTTCTAGTGTTCAGAAAGAGCGTGATTAAATCCTTAGTGATATTAGCATTACACAAAAAGTGCTCAAGTCAAGCGTATATTTGTGTTGTTTTCTGGGAACTTTTGCTGTTCCCCCTGGCGATGCTTAGAGATGAAATGTTCTGCTAGTCTTACAGGACTTTGCTTCCTATCTTCTCACTCAAAATATCCATAAAAAGAAAAGTGAGTGGCTTAGAAAAATGTAACTTTGTGCCCTGGTTAGTCACTCTGAATAATATGTTTTAACCTTGGATATGCTGGGAGTTTAGATTAAGTTTTAGGAATATTTTTACTTTTTTTAATAGTGGCTTCATTCTGCTGTTTGACTTATGAAGTGCTGGTCTTTGTCACATTGCTTTCTGTGTGGGAAGCAGCTATCTGCTCACACAAAAATAAACTTTTACAAGAGTCGTGCCTTGATTTGTATAGGAAATATACGGGGTTGCCTGACATGAACCCTAAAATGTCAGAATTCAGTAGTGGCTTTTCCCATACCTGGAAGTATTTAAACAGATACCCATGGGAAAATGGAATGGAGTAAGGCAAATTGAATCAGGTTTAAGAATTCATGACCTTTCTGTCCTACATATCAAATTCATTTTTTCTCAAATGCTGTTCATATTGTGCTGCATATTAATTGCGTATTGCGTATTCTTTATTCATAATATACCACTGATAATAACATAAAATTACATTTTTAATTCCCAATGATACCTTCATTTAATGTTTCATTTACTTCTCTTCTTTAACTAATCTTCTGTCCTCGGAACAAATTTGATTAAAATCTTTGCATTTATTAAAAAGAAATGGGCTAAAATATATCAGCTTTGTCCCACAAGGAGCCAGTATTAAAAATTCCTTTCAGGAGGATACCTTTCATCGTGTGGCAGATTTTAGGGGAGGAGATGGCTGATTAAGACTCAGAAATAGCTAGGATATTGAAAAGTGGAAGAAATTACCTGCGTTAGTTACTGTTTTTCATTTTACAGGTAAGCCACTCTGCTTTCATCTCCTGAAGCTCTAGTAATTATGAGTGTGTGAGGTTGGGGCTGGGATGTGGGAGAGTGAGGAGTGATTTCAGGTGATCTCTCCTGCCCACCTCTTTTTTTGCTCTAGTGCTATTTGCCAGGAAACTCTCTTTCAGTCTTCACCAGCCGTCAGGGAAGTGATGAGGAGAACCCACTGGGGGCTCGCTTCCCCTCTGTGAGTGTCAGGCTGAGCAGAGGCCGCGACAGGAGCTTTAGGATGGGATAACGCAGCCACGTCACCGGCCCCGCTGCTGCTGCAACTTGGCATTATCTCCTGGTCACGAGAGGCTTTCCCATTTGTAACCTCAAAGCAACCACCCCAACGCCTTGCATAAATTCCGTCATGGGATGAAGGCTCTTAAGGTTAAAATCTTTTCCTTTCACTGTATACATGGAATCGTGGAGCTGTTTCATCGGCACGCAGTGAGTTTTCAGTGCTTAGACCTTAGTTTCTTTATGCATTGAAGTGAAGATCTCTTGGCAGGGCTCCCTACCGGAGTTGCTACAAGTGTGACTGTCAGTCTTGCCATTTTTCTGATGCAGCCAGCGTGTCACACTTAGCTTCTGCCAATGTACATCGTTCCTGAAATCCTGCAGCGCAAGCTTGCCCAGTCGTTCTGGGTAGATACCGCAAAATCTTTGCTTTGAAACTTTCAGAGGAAAAGGAGAACTGTGTGGACCAGAAAGTTTGTAAGTGCATGTTGATTCCTGGTAGAGGTTATCTACAGATAAAGCTTGTCGTATTTGATACTTTCTGTCTGTACAAGACCAAAATCTTAAGTTTGCGTTTATCTTTAGTAGCTGAATTAAAGTCTTGTAACTTTACACTTATTTTGTTACTTTGGCTTTAAATTGTTAGTGGTTTAATCTTCTTAATTTTCTATTGAATTATATGATTATCTTTGCCCATTTGATCTTACGCATTTCTATGTAATTAGGATGTTGTAATCTCCTTGTTTCTTGCTCTATGAGGCTGAGTTCATGATATCTTCCTAGGAAGTCTGATGCAACATCATTAACTGATTGGCTAAATTGGTAGTGAGGTGTTTCACTTAAAAGTGAGTAAAATTTAAGCATCTTTCCCAAAAACAGCAGTGTAAAGAAACACTTTTTAAATACTTGCATTTATTTTTAAGGTTGCCCCTCTGTTCTCGTTTTGTGGCTGAATAACTGCATTCAAAAACATGATTTACTGCTTGTGTAATGACAGAGCCTTTTTTTGGAAATGTGAGTTAATGAAATTTAATGTTGTCTGTGCTGACTTGTTTAGGTCCTTTGCGCACCCTGTAAGTAGGTTAGCTACTCACTTCTTAAGCGCTTTCAACAGTGTCATCGAGGCGTCTACCTTTACTGTATGCACCTATTTATCATATTTGTTACAATTTTCATTTGTGATTATTTTTATCTCCTCTTGCCCTCCTCCCACCTCGATTCTGCAAATTCTCAATATGAATTTTGTGATGCTTCAAGTTAGCACCGTGTCCCCACAGCTTTACCTCGTTGCCATCAGTACAGCTGCGTCTCGGTCGGGAGGGTAAAAGCTTGTCCGTGGGCGCCCAGGGCGGCTCTGTCAGTCCGAGGGAAGGAAGGAGCAGGTTGTGTCAGAGCTACAGAAATTTGATGGCTCAGCTGGGAGGTAAAATCAACTCTGCGGAGGGTCCACGTGTGTGTGTGGCTGTCTTTTGAGGAATTGGAGAGAATTTAAACTATGTACATGTCTTCTGTTGATGAATGAATTTCAGCCATGGGGAATGACTCTCAGTTCTAGCGATGAGACAAATTGTTTTTGTTTGGTTTTGTGGTTTGGGTGTTCTTTTTGTTTGTTTTTTTTTTTTTTTAAATGAAAATTCTTGTCCTAGCTTTGCAGATGTATGTATGATTGTGTGTGATGTATGTGCGTTTGTTTGCAGAAGAGTAATACACAGTAATCATTTTGGTCTCATCTCTAATTTAGGTTCCCTACTGTGTAGACAAAATGAAAACTTTGTTACTTTCCTACAGTGTGCAGGAAATACTATAGAAATACCCACTGGCTGGGAAGCGAGGAAGATCTCTGAGAAATTTGGCGACTTGCTGAAGTTTCCTTTTTTTTTTTTCTTTTTTAATTTTAGTTGAAACAGTCCTAAACTCCTTAAAGTAATGAATGTCAAATAGAAGACTAGATAATGATGCTTTTAGCTGAATTTTATTCATTTGGGCTTTTTCCTTTCTTGCTAACATTTCAATAATTGTAGCTTCTAGTGCTTTTG
This sequence comes from Apaloderma vittatum, assembly GCF_000703405.1. Lineage (NCBI taxonomy): Eukaryota > Metazoa > Chordata > Aves > Trogoniformes > Trogonidae > Apaloderma > Apaloderma vittatum. Next base: position 44,174 of record NW_009708472.1, on the reverse strand, counting down.
TGAGGAAGAACGTTTCAGGAAATGTCTGTTTTTCCTTGAAAACATGTGGGGGAAAGAACTGCCTTTGGGATACTGGGACGATTTCATTGTCTAGGAGGTGGTGTGGCAAAGTCCTTGTATTGTGTCCAGTGATAACCTCATGGCATTTTTCAGATTGAGGCGCTGTGCCTCAGAAGCAGCCCGGCTTCGTACCAGCAGCGACCCGAGATGTAAAGTGAGGAGCGAGCAAGCAAAACCGGCACTTGTACAACGGATATAGCTTTGCCTCTGCCGGCTTATTTTCTGTCATACAGTTCTCATCCTTGCCCAACAACCCTCTGTGACTTGACTGACTCTGTATTACTACTTTGTTTTTTTGCTATTACTTCATTCTTCTTTAAGATTCTTTTCTTAAAACGTTGAGTAAGAAAATCTGACCGAGGGGAAATGTGGGGTTTGTATTGACCAAAAGAAGATTTGGCACTTCAGATTCATGCTGTTGTGTTTGTTTTGTGGAGCTCTTCTGATCCAGGCTACGTTTTGCAATTCCATAGATCTTAAGTTTGCGTATCTGCGTGTGAGAATGTTTGCCAGTGTTAGTAAGTTAAGAACAGATTGAGAGAGTTTCATTAAAATACTTTCTTTATTGGTACTTGTTTTCCCACTGGGCATCAGCCCTTTTGTCACTAACAAATTGGTTACTCAATGTCACATGGAGAAAATCGTGCAAATATCAGTGCTTGACGGTATCTCTCTTTAAATATTCTTACAAAAAGAATAGTGGCATGATGTTATGAGCGTAAACCCTTTGTCATGCTACTACCTTAAGTTACTTCAGCCTAAAAGGAGAAGGTTGAAATGGTGCTTATTTCCTCTCTGCCCTCGCTTAGTCTGGAGTGAATCATCATGGACAATCTACATGAATTCAAAATGAGAAGTGCAATAACAAAGTTTTTATTACTAAGTAGTTGTCCTAGGGGTGCACAAACTTAACTGCTGGTCCCCGGCAAACTCTTGCTGACTACCAAATACTGTCTTGCAGTCATTTTTCTTGTGCAATTATCAGTTGTGGAGACTAGAACTTATAAATAAACTTCATTATACTAGTTTTGACAATTTATTTACAGACATCTGAAATTTGATTTTAAGATATCATTTTAAGTGATACCAAATTTAAGTACACTCTCAAACTTAGTAAGTGAACTTCAATAAAGTTCAGATGGGCATAGTGTCCTAATTTTCATTTATATACACAGTGCATTAAGACAGTTAAAAAGAATAAATATTCCAAACTAGGAATGTTTCTAGGTACTTCATTGTCTTCCATATCAGAGAATGAATTGATTGCAATGATCCTAAATGATTATAGATACGTTGCCTTCGTACATTTTGCAAAATGCTCTTTGACAGTATAGAATTTATTAATAAATGCTTAAATATTTGTAGGTATTACAGGAAAATCTAGAGTACGTGGCTTAGTCCAGTTTAGGGCCTGTATTTTTACAGGTGTTGTATAAACAGTAGAGGAATTCCATCACCTGTAGAGCTTCTTTTCTAAGTACACCAGGCAAGTAAACGGTATGAGCAGAAGCACAAAAATACAGACTTACATTTGTCTGTCAGGCCATTAAAGAAGAAAAAAAAAAAAAAAGTAAAACAGATTTCTGGGTGTGTAGTAGTTGGGCAGTGATGCTGCTGTACATATTATGTTAACATCAGGTGGCCTTTATCGAGGACCTGATCTCTCCTGTGCTTTATTGCCAAGAATCATTCCATAAAAAGACATTTGTCCAAAATAGCTCGCATATTAGATTTGATGAGCTGCAGCAGGCTGATGGAACAGAAAATGATGTTATGAAGGCTATGGTAGTGCAATGTAGTAGTAGAGTTATAAATTAAGTAAATTTGTTTAGGGTCATAATAGATACTAGGACTAGATCGACACCTGTGCATCAGATCTAAGTGCCTGGCTTCTGTCCAGAGTCATTTGTTTTGTAGTTCTTGACCGATGATTTTGAACAACTTTTATTTGAGTTTTAGGTAATTGATGAGTTTATAGGAGAATGTGCACCTTTCTGGTTACAGTCATTCAGTGCTGCTATCAAGGTGGTTTTGCAGGGTGAATGCTGATAAAGGAAAAACATTCATTTCTCTTCTATTGTGAGGAACAATAGAATTTTAAGGCCACATATCTGTGGGTGGGAGACTGGTATATGTCCTACTACTGTGTACGTCCAGTAGTCTGGATGGTGAGAGCTTTGGTGTGTAAACACCAGTGGGGAAAGAATTAGCTTTTTGGAAGTCTGTTAATGAGTACACACATACTGAAAGATTATAAATGATAGCCTTTTTGTTGGGGTTAGAAGAAATGTCCAGGTGAAAGCTTTTATATTGTAGAACAAGTGCACCAGGTTAGTTCTTTAGCTGGTATAATTTGACATATTGATAGCATACATTACACTCACTAATAACCTGGGGATTATTCAGGAGTTTGCATTATGTGTTTTTCAGAAAATACGAAGGGAAAGTCAGAGACCACTTAATCAGGAGATGTAAAACACTGAGCAAAAAGAAGGATAATGCAGTTAAAATACGAGAACGAAAGAACAATGTTTTAACCAAGCTTCCTTGCAGCAAGATTATATTATATTGCTAGTGTGCTGGAGGAAACCGTATGCCTGCTGCCAGAGACAGTGGCGTGGAGATGTAAGGGAATCTCACCATACAGCACTCCACTGGCCTCTTATCTATCCTAGTGTGACAAATAATTCTGCTCAGCTTGTCAGCAGTGACAGCTGAGACTTTTTGCTTAGATGCCTTGACAGTGCTTGTATTAAGCAGCCAGGGCCATACAGTCCATTAAGTTTTTGTAAAATGAACTGTCTGCTACTTGCTGTCTCGCTGGTAGCGGCAGCGTTTGTGAGCTGTAATCCTGCGCGGCCGCGGGCTGCCCGAGCAAGAGCCCACAGCCACTGGACAGGCAGCAAGGCGGGGCATCTCTAGCGGAGTCTTTGGGGCACAGTATTTCCTGAGATAGACGAGGTAGGATTCCACTGACAGTTTTTGAATGATGGTCCAAGTGTGGAAGACAACCAACTTCTGAAAAGTGAAGAAAAAAGTCTTTTTTTTGGTACGCAAGCAGCAGCCGTACGCAAATAAGTGAAAGTTAGGGCTGTGTGAAGATGGGAGATGTGGTCTGTGTACCGCTTAAATCTCAGGATGCTATTGCTCTGTGTACTGCCTGCGGCACACCCGGTTGCGTTTGAAAATACTGTGACTTTTAAAGTTGGGAATCGTTTTATGGAAGAGAAATACTGATAGAGTATATCTAATTGCAGATGTAGCCATTTAGAACCTGATCATAAATAGAATTGAAGGTCTCTCATGGATTTCTTCATTAAAGATATGGAAGAAATTGCAGAATGAGGTCCCCTGCCTTGGCTTTTCTACTGTGTCAGGGTACCGGCTGTTGTGGTTGCAGCTGGTGCAGTGTTCCAGGTTCTCTAGTGATGTGGTTGCAATACTTTGGCCTCTGAATATATGGGCTGGGGCATTGGTTTGTGAGGGTCCCTCAGTGACACTTGGAGAAGCTTTAAGTTCTGTTCACTTTGCAAAGGTGAAATGTGAAAAAACCTCTACTTCCTAGAATAGCAGAATATCAAATTTTCTGTTAGGAAAGTGTGTTTAAAGTCTAGATTTAAAGGCATTTTCTGGATGTGGATATGCACTCTGCACAGTCATGCAAGCACCTCTGTTACTAAACAATTTACTGAATATTATACTAGAATCAATAGACACCTTCTGAAAGCTGAATTTGATTTTGAAACAATTTCCCTGTAAAATGTAAATAATAAAAACAGAAATAAGGATTTGGAAAGTTTAAAAATAGTGCTTGATGTTTGAGTTGTACAAATGACTTAAATCAGTATTTCTTATTCACTGCATTGTGTCTGTTCTTATTCACTGCATTGTGTCTGTTCTGTTCTGCTTGGACATCACAAGAATTTAAAATTAGAGCATATTGCTTCTTAACAGAAGAGCAGGAATATAGAGGTAAACGGACAAAGATGGGAGTCCAAATGGATATTCCAAGTTCTATCCATTTCCTTATAAATCTGGGTCTCTCTTTGTTTTGCTAAATTTACTCTTAGATAACTGTGTAGCATATATTGATATTATTTACATTAATGTAGTATATGATATTACTGTGTATGGTACCACTGTTAGCTGTGGTTCACACAAATCACCAATGAGGATTTCAGGACAGTTAGTTCATGCTATTGCACGTGAAGTGTTTCAGTGTCTCCATCAGGAAAAAAGTTATTTTCAGAGCTTTTATTTAACTACAAAAGTTTGTGCATCCTGTGTCCAGTCTCGTCATGAAACTGCTCACCATAGGAGAATATGCAATTTTTTTATTTATTTTTTTTTTTACATCTGATTTAACACTTTTTCCTCCTCCGCTTCGAGGATTGCAAAACGGAACTTGGCAGACTTGCAGTATGATATATGTGGGTTATAACAGCTCTTGGGCCACATGTATGTATTCACATTTTTAAAATGTTAGGAGTGATGGAACCAATTTGTTTAATGCACTCTGTGTGGAACAAGCACACACTGACTATTAAAAGAGCAAGTCATGGGAGAGCTTGAACGAATGGGGAACCACAGGCCAGTAACTGGTTTAGCACAAGGAAATGTGGACTGAAAAGGGTGGATTGAGCAGTCGAAGATGGGATTATAATAAGATGAGTTGCAGCTGGTTCAGGAGAAGAACTGGCGCTGAAGCTAAGCCTTGTTCTTCAAAGCCTGCCAGAGGTTAGAAAAATGGAAACAAAGCTTCTTGGCTGAAGTTAGGGATGGGTTTTGTTGCAGCCTAGCTGTGTAATCTAGATGCCCCGTGTTTGGGGACAGGTTATGTTTTATTTCTCATTCCAGTATGTATTCCTGCAGCCCTCAGAATAATATATATTTTTTTCTTTTTGAGTAAAGCTTCTTACATGAACAGTATTATATTGACGTGAGAGTATTGGGGCTGCCCGCACACGCTGTCAGGGGCTGTGCTGCTGGGGAGTACGGGTGTAAGAGTGACGCGCTGTTCCTGTCGGACACAGTGAAGGCTTTGCTTTGGGTAATGGTAACAGCAAGTGTAAGTTATAGCCGTGATTTAGAGCAGATTTAGGTCCTAGTTCTGCACTGAAACCTGAGTGGGAAGAAAGATTGAGAGTGAGCGGAGGCTGTGTCTGCATCCCGGGCTCCTCTGCCCCCCTCCGAGCCTTAATTTGTAGTAAATTACCCTTTACATGCTTGATGCCCTTTTTCTTTCATTGACTTTACAGATGTCTGTTTGTATGAGTGTGGGTGTATGACTTAGGTTTTGATCTCCTTTGCTTTCTGCAAAAGTAACTTCTGATGCCAGACTGTGTAAAATCTGCTTTTGTTCACGCTGAGATACTCGAATGTCAATATGCTGCTTCAAAGAATATTTTCTTAAGGAGCTCTGGTAATGGAAATACCGGCATACCTGTACCAGGTGTATAGGTCCCCATCAGTGTCATTAGAACTGGGATTAGAAGGAAGAAAAAAAAAAGCTTTAAAACTTAGATTTCGAACCATGAACTGAAAAGACTCAAGTTTCTTACTTTTGGCAGAGAATTAATTTCAACAGTAGTATAGTATTCTGAACGTGACAACCGAGATTTTTAAGTGCTTCATTATAAATTGGAACCAGTGCTTCCCTGTTGAGTGTGTAATTGAACTGTTTCAAAACAATTATTTTTTTGCTATATTCTGAATTTGCCCTTTTCAGGCTCATTTTCTTACTCTTTATGGAGTGATGTTTATTTTTGGAAGCAAGAACTGCATCACCTTTTTATACAGACTGAGGTATGATTTTATTTTTCATCATTAAAACAACAAGAAAGATACTGGCTATTGGAGGTCTGTTAATGAGGTAGAGTTAGTTTGTACTCCTAAACGTGTTGCTGAATAGCTGGGTAGTTTGTGATTTTTATTTTTTATTTTCCCCAGTAATCTTTTTACTTTGTATGCATGTAGTACACCATGCATGAGAGGTGAAACAGAAACCAAAAAGACTACAAGGGTGTGAAGCTCTGGTGGTGAAGGTCTTGGTGATCAAGAAAACCAGTGCAGGTGACTCGGTCCTACATGTCTCACATACATCCTCACAAATTATTTGCCTTAAGTTACAGTATTTAAGAAGGAGGCCGTGTGTGTATTATGTGAGAGAGTTTTCTGTGTTTCTCTTGGTTTTTCTCTAACCTTTCAAGTCCCTAGTTTAAACTTTGCAAGCGTGAATCTGACATGTGAAAGTACCATCCAAAATCACACAACTATGTGAAATAGAGTCCGAAGAAAAATGACTCATTGTTGTGACAGAGATACTGCAATATTGAAGAGTTGATGGGTCTTTCCCTTTGGCATAACCTGTGGTTTGTTTTTTTTTTTTGAAAAAAAGACTGTATTTAATGGGAACACTCAGCAGACAAGGTTTAAATTAAAAAGTATGGTTCTTCTAATTGACAGTCTCTCTGTAACCTTGCAGGCTCATAAATTAACTGTTCTTAAGTACTAATGACCTAGGAAAGACAGATGTTGCATCCAGCTGTTAAACGTTTTCTTAATGCTTCCTTTTTTATAGAGACAGTTAGTTCCAGGGTAAAGCATAAAACCATTTCAGGGAAAAATCCAATTCTTAACATAGTCCTCAGATGACTGACAAGAGCAATGGTAGTATGTAAAAGAAGCATGAACATCTAATATTAACTACTAATTTCATAGCTATTTCTAATACATTTTGGGATGGGAGTTAAAGCCCTCACCCACCTTCCAGATCTCTGAGGGGAGATTTTAGGTGCTCGGTTATGCAGCTTTCTTGCTCCATGCCAGAAGAGAGTTTTTATTTCCTGTAATAATAAATTGTCATTTTAGAAGTTAGAGCTGTGAGATCATGGAATAATTCCATTGACAACAATGTGGTCAAAGGATATCAAGCCTGAGTTAGTGATATGTGTGGCCGTCCAAGTCTTCCTTTCTCCTAGATCTGTGGTTGAAAACCACAGTTTGCTTCTTGGAGGTGTCTGGAAGTTATGCAGCCAGCTGATGTCTAAGTTTTCTCCTTTTTAAATGAAAGAGAATTGAGAGGAGGAAGGGATTTTTAACAGATTTTGCTGACCAGAAGGAACTTCATTGCACGTATCTGCTTTCAATTGAGTTAATGTTGGAATCAGTGTTTACAAAACCACCACACAATCAAACAAATAACAATAACAAAAAAAACCCACCCAAAGGAGTTGTCGAAAGATTAGGAATAGGATGTGTAGTGCTACCTCTTGTTGTCTTTTTGATACAGAAAAGTTTAATCTTTAAAATGACATATTTGTTAGCGTAGGAACCAAATTCTCATGCAAATCCGTGAGAGTGGAGCAAAATTTGGCCAGTAAGGAATTATGGGCATGCTTACATTTATTTGTAAATGTTGTGGTATGATCAGTGAAGTTGTTATGGTAAGATGCTTGCCGAGGACTTGGAGAAATAATGTTTTGTCAGCTGTCATCTGTTGCCGAGACTTTTGGTGATAGCTGTTACCCGGGGTACGCAGAAGGCATCCCTGTGGTTTTGGGGAGGGCATTTCCTATGTTTCCTAAATGTTTCCATTGCAAGATGAAATGCGCTGCTAAACTCCTTCTACAGAGTGAAAACCTGGAAATCATACTGAACCACAATACAGTTATTTGCTTAAAAAAATATTCTTTTTCATTCATTGGTGCATTACCTAATGGACTTGAGAAAGAGGAAAAAAAAAAGGCAAGAAGCCTTTAGTCTTGAGTTTAGTCTGTGACAGACTGAGGTCACAGCAGATTTAAAAATTTTTTTCCAGTACTTAGTTTTGTAACTATCTTTAAGTATGCAGCACAAACTTAATAAACCCAAAGATATCTTTTTACACTGTATTAATCTCTTACTGTCATCTTCACATCCTGGTCTCTCATCGTGCATTTGACAGTTTCATAATTCTTCCGGTTTTTTTAGTTCGTGTCTTCTTTTATACTCCTCCCAACTATGTCAGAAAGAAGCCATAGAAATGATTTATTTTTACTCCATATGGAAGTCCTTGGGTATTCAGAAAGATTATATGAGGGTTTTAGTGCTGATTTCATTAGCTGGGATCCTGTTCTTATTCAAATCCTAGCTGGCAGAACCTGTAAAATAATGTCAGAGGGTTTTTATGTGTGTGCAAAATTATGTAATTTGTTTTGTAATTACAGTGAAAACAAAAACGAGAAAAAACCTTTTTGCATTAATTATTACTCAGGAAAACAAAACATTTAAATTTTTAAAAACTTTTCTTTTGTGGGGAGCATTGGGAGTGGTGCCATGTCAAATATTTATCCATCTCTTCCAGACAAAGTGTTGTGTGAGGTGAGAAAGAAAATGCAGCTGCAACAGTAGAAAACAGTTCTTAGCACATTATACATCTGTCATTCTTACAGGGAGGAAAAAAAAGTGCTCTGCATTACTTGAAGGTGCTGGGAAGTGCGATGGAGACTAGTTCTGTTATGGGAACAAATCATTGTGCCCTTCCTCTAACAGGTCAGTTTTTGCAGCTGCTTTTTTTTTTTTTTTCCTTTCCCCCTTGAATATACTGGACTGACGTGGCTGTCACTGAAAGCTCGATGGTTACCAGTAGTACAGTTCTCTGTCACTGCTGGGAAAATGTGGAGGAGAGCTGAGCAGAGTGGTTTCCTCTGCCGAGAAGGGGCCTGAAGAACCCTCGTGGATGGCAACGTTCCGCTTGGGCTGTGGCTGGAGAAGCGCGCATCCGTCCTGCCAAAAGGAACAACCTGAGTTGTGCCATGTTTAAATTAAAAATAGAGAAAAAACAAAACAACAAAGTTGAGACGATCAGAGCCTTAGGCATTAGACCGTGAAATTAATACTTGTCTGTGTGTTCACTAGCAGCACAATTGCAATCACCAGGCAACAGGTTTCTGTTGCCAAATTCTCTGTTGCCACCGTTGCATGTTCCTGGTGGTCTGAAGAGAGAAGCGGAGGAATGTTGTGTGTGCAGCAGTCAAGTTACCTGAGCTCCGCAAGTGATTTCATTGGGTTATGTACAGGTACGTGCTCAGCTGACGTGAGTGCTGGCCCTTGTATTCAGGTCAGAGTCCCCAAAGCTGGGCTTCTTTGTGGTCCTCCCGTCAGTGTCTGCTGAAGTATCTTGGCCTCTTTGCAAACTGGAACTTTAGCCTGCAATTTGCTCCAAGAAATAAATAGGAAAGAATATGAATTCAGAACACGAATGTGTGAAAACAAGAACACAGTATCATCCACATACCTTGGGTCGATTAATTTTTTTGACAGTTTTCTTGAACTCAACGCCACTGACCAAAATAACATTGCTGTTATCTGTGTGGATTGTTTTATCAAGCTTAGCTCATACCAGGCAGTTCAATTCTGCCTAAATAAAGTATTCTTGATGCTCATGGTTGCGCTCAGAATTACTTTTGCATTTAGGGCCTGTTGACCTAGGACTAGGGTGTAAAACTCCTGTATAGTTTTTTACATTTAAAAACCCAAAAAGTCTGACAAAATGGAGTATGCATTAACAAGTACCAAAAGCCATCACCTTCAGGCAGGCTTCTGAGCTTCCTCTGTGCCTTTTATTGACTACAGTAAAAGATTGGTGGATCTGTTTTAACAGGGTGTTTTATTCAACAAGTTATTTGCTTATGCAGTGGTACACTTTTAAGTCAGAGGAACAGACTTCTAAAGTGCTGTTATACCAAACATTACTGAATCGCAGGTCTGTGTGAAATACTTGCTTTGTGATTTTTATTTTTTTTCCCCAGTGACATTGATCTGATTTTAAGCATGTAGAAGTTCTGTGAAATTGGGAGCAATTTTATTTAATTTTGTTAAATACAGTCTCATATCAGGGGGGAACCGGGAGGTGATGAATTCTCATTGGTCGTGATTAACTTGCATTTAGCTTCAATGAGAAAAGCTCTTAAGCGGTGCTTAATTTTGAGCACAGTAATCCTTGTGATTGTCACCACTCCTCCTTTAATGTTCAGTACACCTGGAGTGGTGGTGGTGGTGAAGAGTTATGTAATACCCAGTTCCATATAGTTCTATATACTTCCTCGTCACATCGTCTATAACTGGATATTAAAAATAGAATTTCTGATGTGTAACTGGTAGGTAAACTTAAGTGAAGAAGTAATTGTTTAAGAACTGAGGAAACTACTGTGAAAGTTAATGTTGAAAGGAGATTGGAAAGTTTTTCTCTTGATTTTCTAAAATCCTCTCTGTTAAAACTTCCTTCTCTCTTTATCCCAATGTTGTAGTAGTTTTGTGGATCTTTGTCTCTCTGCACCTGCAAAGTGGGTAATTGTTTGAACTCTGGGCACTGGACAAAAGAAAAAAATAAGCTGCAAATATACTTTGTGTAGATTTATTTAGAAGTAAGGAAGGGAAACCAGTGCATGATGTTGGCATCGTACAGATCAGTTAGTCTCAAAACCAAACTTAATCTAGGTCATTCTTTTAATTCCTTGAAATTAAATTGGCTTGTATGTTAAAAAGGAGACTGTTCTTCATGTTGATTCATTATGTCTGGGAGGCTGCGAGGTGAAATATTGGATTGATACGGAAGTGTGAGTTTTAAAGAAATTGAGTTGGTACCTGAACAAGAACCACACCAGGATCTGTAGCCAGTATCTGTTCTTCCCATGTGTTGCCTGATCTAGTCGAGAGGTGGTGGTGGTGTCCTTGGCGACAGGGAGGCTGGATTAAAATGATCTCTAAGGTCCCTTCCAGCCTAGGCCATTCTATGATTCTATACCCAATCGACATCCATGCCAGGATCCCTTGCTCTGCTTTCCTTAACGTGTTGCAATCCAGTCCTTGTCTTGCTTCAGCAAGTCTTGTTTAACCTGAGTGGGGCTATGGCTGTGCTGTTTGGGCCACCTGGTCTTTTGTTAGAGGTGTTCCGGATACAGCGCTTCTCTTTAAACTGAAGCACAATTGGGTTTGTGAATATTTGTGCCGCCTTTCAGTATCAAAACTGTGACCGTCACCATGACCAACCTTCCCACAGAAGTTGTGCTCCTCTCAGCTCAAATCCTAATAGGAAGAGGGTGTTTAGTCATGTTCTAGAAACAGACCCAGAAAAAAGGTTATGGAGTGGAATTGGAGTACCTTGGCTCTCATTAGCAAGTAATTGGTATTAGTTTCTGATGTCAAGTGGCTGAAATGAAGCAAGTACTAAAAAAAAATAATTAAATTTCTGGTAAAGAGCTTAGATCTTACCTGCCTGAGGGCTGTGGATGTACTGGTATGTACATAAGTGCCCTGTTCTCCTATTGAACGATGACGCACTTGCTATAGAACAAGGTAAATGTTTCTCTAATTGCCCTGTGTCAAAGGGAAATCAAAGAGCTGACCTATATCAAAGTAATTTGTACAGCAGTCATCAATATGGTAGAAATTTCTAAATATCCTTAAGATATACAAGTGTTGTCCAATATGACTAGTTTCCTTGAGAAAACTGCTGAATATTCATCATGAGCTAAGAGAAAGATTGATTTTTTTTTTTCATGTTTCTGAGATTCTACATTTTAGGCTACTTTAATAATAATTGAAAAAGAACAAAAAGTACCCTAAACAAACCTGCAAGAAACATCTTTGATTTGAATGGACTATTTCAGACAAACAGGATACTACTCAGCTATTCCCAGTTACCATATTTGTCTGTCATAGAGTTTTCTGCTAACGTTACAGTTTCATGAAGCTTACAAAAATAACTTTGGCTGCAGAGGAAAGTATTTTTAAGAGAAAAAAAATGTAAACCAAATCAATTCTGAGAAAGCTCGAAGGGTAGAACCTCAAGCAGTAACCCTAAGTTTTGGCCGCGTTCAGTGTAGAATCGCTTCCAAATAAAAACAGTTTACCTTGACAGTAGTGTCTGGTTAAGTCTTTTTTTCACCATCAAGGGAGTTTTGGTTGTGTTGTGGTGACAGTATTAAAGCTACCAAGCATCACTTTGCTGCTGTGCAATTCTTCGGAGGAGAACTATTTGAATTAAAGGTGTAATACTCATTTTACTGAGGAACTGCCTAAAAGGCATGAGAATGAAAGAGCTATCATGCTGATGAAGGGCTGTGTTGAAAGGCATCAGACAGAATTTATGTTGGAGCAACTGTCGGTGAAAATGGTAATTAATCAAGACCCTTACACATCCTTTTTAATTTTGGTCTCTATTAGAATCCTATGACTATGACAATAGGTATATTCTTGTGATTAATGACTAACTTGAACTGAAACATTGGTACAATTGATCCATCATATTTAGTTACTGTTTATAGGTGGCTTTCTGTTTAACCTAAGAAAACACTGCCATTTATCTTCTATTCAAGAATATGATATTTTCAGAACTTCTGAGATTGTGAAGGGTTGTGGAGAGGTGTTTTTGAGTGTCTTGATGACCAGAGAGCAATTTTAAAAAAGGAAGAACAACCCCCAAGATTATGCTAAAAAACCCGCTTATCATATATGTATAAATATATAACATGTATGTATTAGTAGTGTATTTATCAATATGCATATTTGTATGTACACTTTAAAACAAACAAACAAACATGGTCTCTTCACAGCAGTTTGCCAATATTATGTGCATCACGTTGTGTAAAGTTTACCCTGGCTCTGTATTTATTTTCTCCTTGATGTGAAGTTGACACTTAAGCATTGTAAAACACTTCTGGATTTTTCAGAAGTGTGAGGTTTGTCCCCACCTCTTCCTTTCTCCTACTTCAGAGCCTGTAAGACTAATTCCTGAAGTTTTTTATTAAAGTTTCTGACTTGTTCGGCATTGGTCAATAAATAAGTCATGTGCCAAAAGAACAGATTCTCGCTAATACTCTGGAGTGTTTAAGCTGATTGGACTCTGGCAGTGATCGTATGACAGGCCCTGGGCTCTGCTGCACCTCACTGTGGTTTCTGTAAAAGGTTGGACATACTCTGTAAGATTTTGTCTCCTATAACCTTTTTTTTTTTTTTTTAGCATTTATAAAGCTATCGCAGTCATCTTTTGAACAGTCGTGAATGTCACTGCCGTGCTGCCCATCAAGAATAAAAATAACAAAACCTCATTGGTTATTAAAACTGTTTGGGTGCAGATGCGCAGCCGGTTGAACGGGGAGGGGGCGCTTGATCCTTCCTGCTCTTGGGAGCTCCTGATCCAACAGTCTGGGTGTTGAACCGTGTGCTCATGGAAATTGTGCTGCTGGCTCCAGCGGGAATAAAAGTAGTGTTTATAGCCCTACATGGCAGAGCCTTTTCTTTTAGTGGAGCTCGTGTCTGAATGAGCTTCACATTCCTGATTCTCAGCAGAGCATTAGACCAAAAGGTTGATTACTGCTACTGTAAACCACTCGATGTATATGCTCTTTTATTTATTTGAGGTCTCCGCATCTCCTTTCAGAGGAAACAAAGGGAATATAATCCCTTTACCACCTACAGCTTTTTTCTTTTGCTAATTTTCTGTTTATATTAGTGTCTTTTGTATTATTTTTTACATTAGCTGCCTTTTTGATGTAATAATTCATTCTGCTTCGGAGTGAAAGGAAAAAAAGTCATTGAGGAATATATTTCAGAGATTTAAAGAGGCCATTTGTAAAATTACATTATTTAATAAAACTCTGGGTGTTTACTGGTTCTGAGTTTGTCTCTTTTATGTACGACTGTACATAAAGATAGTTGCCTAAGAGGTGGCAGTATCTGGATGATTTTTATAGTGGTAAAGGACAAAACTGTGGCATCTGTTAGTATAGAAGGACAAGTCTGTTGTAGTGTGGCACTGATCTTCCCGGAGTTCAATAACTTATCCCCTGTTAGCTGGAATGCAATTCCTGTTAGTTAGTGCCCTGCGATCAAACTGTACATAACTCTAAGGACCTGATTAGCAGAACATTCAAATGAGAAAGAACATGGCATTAACCTGCTTCTGCAGCTGGGCCCAGGTGGTCTGCAGATTTTTGGATGAGGTTGACTGAAAATTTCAAAGCGAGTGAGGAAGTGCTCTTAGTGAGCATCGTTGTCTGTGCTTGTGCAAAATGTAATTGTTCTGGGGCGAGTGTGACAGGGAGCAGCTCAGAAGAGTAAATAGCTCTGGTAATTATGAAGTAATTTAACTTTTAGATTTTGCAAACTATTGCACACCATCAGCTGTTGACAGCAAGATGCCAAAAGTCACCAGTGACCAATCATATTATGTTCTAATTTGAGTTTTCTATTCTAAAATAACTCAATTTCAGACTTTCTTAGGTTGCTATGCTTCTGCCCCTTGGTTTATATGTATTTTTATATATATATAAAAAACTAAAAGCTACATACAAGAAGGCAGATTTTATTTTTTTTCAATAGTTAGTGAAGTACCTTTTTTTGCTTTCTCTATACACAGCTGTTTATATAATAACCTGTTAGGTTAAATAAAGTGTCATTTGGCTTCAGATCATAGATAGTAGTAATTATTGTAGCTATTAGCCTAAGGAATACATGTTAAGCCCTGTCTTATGAGTTATTACTAGGACAACGTTATTCAGAGTTGTCAGGAAAATCAATATTAAAATGCAGTTGCCCTGGTCGTTAATATCATCAGAAGCAGTAGATGTTTTCTGGTTGGTAGTGTAAGGAGACCCATGACAAAGCAAAACTTGCAGAGAAGAGAGGACTGTAGAATACAGCCTCTGCTGCAAGGCTGGGCAATGGGGAAATGGGAAAAAAAACCAACTTCAAATAATTGACTGTGGTATCTGATGATACCAGAATAAGAAAAGGAGAACTGAAGAAGACACTTTGCAGTGACACTATGACATTGATTTTCATAAATCTCTCCTTGTAGAATAATGAAATGTTTTATTTTGCTCACTGGGAGTGCTGCACTGTGTGCTCTGACAGCTCATAAGATGCTCCGTGGGGTAGGAGGAGCGCGGGAAGGTGGGATTTAGCGAGGACAGCGTTTGGTACGGTGCGTGATGCAGTGTTGGTTCTGGTGCTCACGTCGAAGTTTTAGAGTAGCATCAATTTACTGTCTGACTGGAGTGGGTCTTGTCTGGCATTAGACATGCTAACTAATGCAAATTTTAACTGCATGGTAGATAGCTGGAACCAGAAATATCTCCCAAGTCTCCACTCTGTCACTTGAAAGCTTAAGGTGTAAAAATTTATGGCTGAATTGCCCAGCTTGTGCCATCGTGGGGCATTCAATTATGGATCTAAGGGGCTAGCTTGATATTTTTCATTTTCTAAACTTCCATGCGGTTATTAATTTCAGGACAGATTCAAAGTGTAGTGTTCTGGAAATTGTGTGTCCCCTCTCTCTTAAACACTGTTGAACTGCTGCAGGGAAGCCTCAAGGGGAATAAAAAATAACTGAGCTGAATCAGATCACCGAGACTGTTACGTGCTGCCACCTGTTCGCAGGGATGAAGAGGACTTTGAGTAGTGCCTGGTTATTTAATGACTTCTTTTTTCTGTGTGATCATCAAAACAACTGTTAATTTTTGCATTAACGGTAGTTCCATGCTTTCTGCATGTGTTGTATTTGGGATGATTTTTCTGTTGGAAATGACAGCATTGCAATACTGTAGGGTTTCTAGCCTGTACACTGCTTGACTTTATTCTACTTCTTGATCCAGGTTATAAAATCCAGATGTGTTTGGCTGGGTAGGAGAGGAGAGGACTAGAACTGAAAGGACATTTTTTAGCTCAGGGAATGGTCAGAGTGCAGCTATGAAGGTCAGCATGGCGATGCTTCCTTCAGCTTGAGAATTCAACTGCGGTGGAGCTGTGTTTTACATCGCTTGAAAGTGGTTTGGTCTCAGTATTTCAGTGGGTTGTATCCCAAATGGTGAAGTGATGCTAGTACGGTTCCTAAAGAGCAACGTACTGTTGGCAATTTCCCCCAAAAGGGGAAGGTGACACGCTTATTTTTGAAAGGGAGGAAGAGCCAATTAGGACAATACATGGTAAGACAGCTGCATAATTGTAGGAATGGAAAGACACAAATAAAGTTGAGAAATAAATATATTTGAAATGAAAATATTCGCTGTTTATTCGAAATGCTGAAATTGGAAGCTGATGAGAAGCTTCTTTTACTTTGTAAAAGAAAAACTGACTTGCATCCACTGTCTCTGTCTCCTGTTATGTTTCCCAGTGTTGCCATTGCTGCTAATCTTTCCTGTCACTGCTTTCCCAGCTCTCTTAAATCTCATGTTTTTTCCAGGTGTGCTTGAAACCGAGAGGTAGACTAATATCCTTCTCCCTGAGGTATACTTCTCACTGCTTCTGCTGGAGGGTAGAGGTTAGAGCTGGAGCCTGCTTAGTGTATTTACTTGAAGTTTTTCTTAGAGATGATTAGTCCTTGAGTTTAGTGATAGTATGAATCCCAAACTTCCTTTAAAATATAAGCCAGCAACTGGGGATAAGTAATGGTTACCTACTTAAGGCTATTTTTGTTCGGTACTTGGTGGAAACCTGAAAGACTTGATGTATATGACATGAATTTCCACTTTCTTTTACGGGTGAGTTTTCTATAAAAGCAGCAGATTATGAAAACATATGTTTTTTTAAAAAAGTGATGAAATGGCTTTAAATGAGTCTTAAAGCGTTTCTTTTTTAGAGATGAACTATCCTTATGTGCTTATCAAGTCTTTTGCAAGTTGAGACGGATGCTTGATTCTTTGGGCTTTTTCTCTGCAAAATAGCTACGCAAGCTTTTATTCAAATGAAAAGATTGCTATTGAAATCTATTTAAAGCTGAGAAAATGTAGAAGTGACTCTGACACGCCAGCTAAATTTTCTAGCACTCTTTACTGCTCTGAAGGGTGCGCTACAGAGACACACACAAACAAATAGGAGAGGAGACTGATAAAGGAATCAGGAATATAAACCTCCATGCTTTCTTATTAGCTAAAGCAGAGAAATAAAAAGTCTTGATTTTCATCCTTTTTCTTCAAATTTCTTTCCCCCTAAAACCAGAATTTCAGCACAAGTAGCTAAGCTGAGCAATGCAGCTGACAGAGACACAGCAGATTGGAAGTTAGCAGTGAAGCAAACCCTCTCCCATATCGTACTTCCACACTTGCTACCTTTTAAAAAAGAAGTTAGGAAAAAAGTTCTCATTCTCCGAACATTCATGTGATAATCTGTAGTGTAATAAATGCAAACAGGTTGCCCAGAGAGGGGGTGGAAGCCCCATCCCTGGAAGTGTTTAAGGCCAGGCTGGATGGGGCTCTGAGCAGCCTGATCTAGTGGGGGATGTCCCTGCCCATGGTGAGGGGTTGGAACTAGATGATCTTTAAGGTCCCTTCCAACCCTGATGATTCTATGATTCAGCTGATGTGTGAATTGTTCCCAGTACTTGCCAGTTTAAGTATGCAGCTAAAGTTTTAGCGAGCAGTATAATTAGAAAGAGAACTTTAAGGGACTTTACAAGCGCACACGCTATTTGCTTTACAGATAGACAAAGAAGAATTTGATACGCTGGCGAATGAGTCTTGAATTCCTGAGCTGTGAAGATGTATATAAAGCATGACTTGGCCTACAGCCGTTCCAACAACTTGGACTTACGGGTGTGAATGTTTTGTGATAGTTCCGCCAAGTTCAGCATCTCTGCATTATTTATAGCCAGCTGCTTGATGTGTTGAAGACTCTGGTTCACTTAGATTTCCTTTTAGCAGTAACAGCTCTCAGGAACAGGACAGACAGGCACGTGTCTGGCTGCTGCAGTTAATAAGAAAGTAAATAAAGTTGGTCGTGTCTTCCTGCAAGTTTTTTAAGTGTTTTGCTTATGGAATAAAGTGGACATGTAGTGAAAATATCCCAGATCAAAATCTGTGATGACCTTTTGCCCTACACTGTGAAAAGGGAGTGTTAAGGTATGGAAATCCCCCATGTATTGACAAAGGGTTAAACAAAAACCTCCATAATCGGACATGTAGTGAAAATATCCCAGATCAAAATCTGTGATGACCTTTTGCCCTACACTGTGAAAAGGGAGTGTTAAGGTATGGAAATCTCCATGTATTGACAAAGGGTTAAACAAAAACTTCCATAATCCGATGACTTGGAAATCCCTTTGAGCTTCTGAATTTAAAAAAAAAAAATAAAATAAAAATCTCTATTTCAATTTCTGTAGGATGCAGTTGATAAATAACTTTAATTGCGGGAGGGGGGAATGGTAGGATGTGGTGCCTTAAACCAGATGTTTTAGAAAGACCCTCCAAGGATGATGGAAACCACAGCATGCTGCAGACCTGTGGCCACAGGCAAGTCCTTCCATCATTTTCCAGTCCCTGTTTTTAACAGCAGCCCTGGGAGAACAGCATTCCCCTGCTGCATGATCTGGTTTGGAGAAAAATTGTGTTCACAAATGAGTCATGTCACTGTGGAAATATGGGACAAATGAGGTAAATTGCAGTGACTCCCTCTTGATTGTGGGTGGAGAAAGGAAAGAGATATCTCTTAATATTCTTAGAGGACTGTAAGTTGTAAACAAGGGTGAGTGACTCCAGAATTTTTCTGTGTGCTGACTAGCCAGGGTGAGATTGAGAGGCAAAATGATCTTTCAGCTTTGCTGGTTTTCATAACAAGGGTTCGAAGGTGAAAAGATGGCCAAGGTTTTGCGCTCCTAAAGTCGGCAGCGGTCAGCAAGGAGAGCTCAAGTATACATTCATTTATTTGTGCTAAAAAACAGGGAGGACATTAATCAACTAAGATGCAAGTTCTTAGGAAGTGGAAGGAGGCAGCGTTGATTTGGAAGAAAAATGGTGAAGAGTAGATTTTTAAGCTTCTTGCTCCAAGGGGGTGCAAAAAAATGTTCATCCCACATTCACTCAGGAAAGTTGCTCTGGGAAAACTGTATTGTTAGTGGAAATGCACAGGTCAGTGTAGTTCTGTTTTTTTTCTTTTCCTGTTGAATTTGACTTCTTTTTTAACTGCTGATGGAAGTCAGTTGCATACTAAGACTCAGAGTTATTAACGTTGACACAATGGAACAGTCTTTATAGCTGGGAGGTTTTTTTAAATGTTGATTATTGATTGTTTAAAAGGGAAAAAACCCCAGAAATACATGGAATTCTTCCTCCACGGAGATGAACAGAAGCTGTCCACTCAAAGGGCCATGGGTAACTGGAACACACACAGCATCAGCAACGTTCTTACTTGCAATTATGTAATTTGGGTTTTAGCATCTGCCTCTTTCTTAATTGGCTAAATTACAACTGATACAAATTATTATGACAATGACAGTAATTGCAGATTGATAAATTAGAGGAACAAAGATGCTGAAACTAATCTAATCACTCCCCTAAATCATCTCGGGCTGCAGTTGTACGGCAAGGCTGCCATTTCTTCGTTTTGTGGAAGTTGTTTTTCACTTTCAAGCTGCTTCTCAATATTCTGAGATCAGCCTGTTATTATCTTAGCATGACATTTGGCCTGCAGTTCCCAGCTAGGAGTGAAAAAGGCTATCATTGGTCCCCTCTGCACAAAATAGCTGGGCAGAACATTTCTGTATACAGGAACTGTTATTCTCACCTTTTGAAGAGCAATTTCTTTGATGACTCAGAGAATATTTGACCTTCAAAGTAAAAGCTGCAGGCAGGACAATTTGCCTTTACAGCAGCTGCGTAGAGTTGTTTTTGTGTGTGTGTCTCTTCGTTGTTAGATTTGAGAATAATCTCTTCCCCTTTTCTGTAAATTGTAGTGATCCTTGTTGAACTGGTTAGTCCCATTTGGAACCAAGTTGCCAATAGTGGAGAATGAGTAATATTTAAGAAAACATCTTTGAAAAGCTTGTTTAATTCTTAACAGCCTCTTCAGAGCTGTGTGAGGGAGAATCAAGTTTCTTCTATGTAAGATATACAATGATTTTTCTTTTTTTTCCTTAAGAAAAGCCCTCTATTGTTGTCTCTCAACTTAAGCTACAGAAAAATATGTGTGACGTGTGGGTGGAAAACCTGGTGCCCTTGTGCAGGAAAGGGTTGCTGGTGTTGAGATTGCATTGCAACAAATGCAGTTTTTCAGAGTGAGGTCTAGTTGCTTTACTCTCAGGACATCTACTCTGAAGACAAAGGCTATTGTGGTATGTTTCTGTAAGGATTTTTTGCTACAACTTTTCCCAACTTGATGTGTTTGTAGGATGCTTGGGCAAGAATCTAAAAATTGCTTTTTATGGAGTGTCTGTTCAACTTCATGTGACATTCGGATGCGTCTTTGGACTAGGAGCTGAATTAGTTTCATGTGTTGGTTTCTGGTACTCTGCTTCACTCCGTGGACTCTAAGTGGATAATCTCTCCTTCTGTCTGTACAGAAAAGCCTTCAACTCTACTTTTCATTGTGGGAATAAATGTATTGAACTAATCAACAGGCTAGAAGAGCTGACCTCTGTAGTAGCTGGGCAACAGATTCCTGAAAAGCATTGCTGGTTTTATTCAGTCCCTCCTGAACTGTTTTCATGAATTATTTTTATTCCCAATAAATTATATATAAGCAGAGGACAGCAAGCACGTGTTGAGAGTGCTAGATCGTTCCCCTTTGCACAGATACAGCCTTGATGAGAGCCTGATGCTCCAAAGTGCTGTATGTGCCCCTTTCCTTCTGGGAGGAGGATGCTGATTAGCCTTCTGTAAGATCAGGGACTGTAAGAGCAACTAACCGTGCACAGTTGTTCCATGCTACATAAAAACACATATAACTTCTTCCCTATCACAGACAAATTTGTTTTCATGTAGCCTTATCTTAGAAAAGAGCACCTCACAGAAGTTCAGGAAGGGACTGTATGGGGAGATGCTCCATACAATATGCTCAGCTTACAACTATGAGAAATGTCTTTGACAGGCACCAAGTTAACGAGTGGATTTATGACTGCCAACATAGAGGAGATGTACTTCTGAGGAAGGAGAAATATTTATTTAAGTCTATTTGAGTAGTTTAGTTAGAATTGAGGCAAGTTACCGATAAGTGGATGGTAAAATTTCTTGGAGATAGTTGCTTAGAATATTCTTAAGGCTTTTGTTCTGCCTAGTCTTTCTTTCCACTAAGACCTTGTTTAATTTGTAAGACACTAGGATAGTACTTATAGAGCAAAAAGTCTCTTAACTTGAAGTCTGGTGATGTATTGGTATTTAAAGCACTGATAATGCTGTTAGCAAGAAAGTTTAATTGCATGATTATAGACCAAAAAATTAGGCTTACTGATGTGCAGTCATGAGAACCTGGAGATATGCTGAACTCCGAATTCAAAGACAGAACAACGTCTCTCTGCATCCACATATTGTCAGTATAATAAAAATCGTATTGACAGTACATACAGCATGTACTTCAGGGAATTTGGTGCTTGCCCCTGCGTGCTCCTTTGCCAGCCAGTTTTGATAGGCTGTATGAGTTTCAGCATGTTGATAAGGTTCAGCATCTCCAGGTCGGTTATTCACTTGGCGCCCTTTGAAAAAAATCCCTCTCTGCGTGCAAGTGTTCTGCCTTCAAAATCGTTATCTTCAAGGATGCTGTGTGAGTGAGTCCATCGGGTCCCAGGCATACAGAGTTACTGTCCTGAGTCCCAGCGGTACCTGCAAGTTGGCTTTGCTCATGAGCCACAGCAGACACACTTCAGCCGCGAGTTTTGTCACCCGGGCTGAAGAAACTCCGTAGTGAAGCACTCGAATTGCCCCTTGACAGGAGACTGAAGTTTATGGTGACAGGTCAGCTTGTAAACATGGGTCTGCTGTTCTGTTTTATTCTGTGTCTGCACTAATCCATACCTACTCGCTGTAAACTGAAAGCTTTTATGAAATTATCCCTGCAAATCAGATGTTGTTCTAGATTATTTTGGCAGGGTTTGGGTTTGGATGTGATTTTTGAGAAGCATGAGTTACCAACAAGTGTTAGTGACAGGAGTAGTAATGAATATGATAATTATCCTTTTTCTTCTATAAAGGATTATATGAAGTCCATGGCACTGTCTGCTCCAGAACGACACGCTAATTTTTTGCATGGATGAGGCAGACCCATGCCTCAGTACTGAGAGGGTGCTCGGCAGCACAGTTGGGAATGATTAAATGCATCTCATAGCAACGTCTTTTCTCGTGATACAATGATTCAGCACTTCCTCATGTTTTTGAGCGAGGAATAGGGCTGCAGCCAGCCCCTAATTGTTGTCAGCCTCGTATACAGTTTTCTGCTTGGGTCGTCTGCTTTGCATGTCCTCTGCACTTGCAGCCTCTTAATTAAACTATAGCAAGTTAACTTACATAGGTGTTATACCCTGGAGATGGCAATTGAATAGCATCATTCATTGAAACAAAACAAAAAACCCTACATAGTTGCTGCTGCTTTTCATTTTGAAATAAGAAAATGATCTTGGCACTGGGCATTTCCTGGGGATTAATGACTGGCTGGAGTTAATGGCCCTTGGCTGCGCTGTGGGCCATCAGCTCCTCCCTGCTGGTCATTAATCTGCAGGAAATGCCCTGTGCCAAGAGCATTATTGTTGTATTTGGGTTTTTTGAGAGCCAAATCCAGGGACCCACACTGCTCTAATGTGTGAGAGCCTGCTGGGTTTTCTTACATTTAGGCCCTACACGTTATTTTTTTTTTTTCCTGAGCTTATCTGAAGTTTCCAAATGTTCCGCTTAATGGAAAGTGACTGTAATGCTTCAGGTCCTTTAAAAATACTTCACTGAGCAGCAACCGAGGTAATGCTAAACTTTATGTGGTGAAAATAAAAGTTCTGTGTAGCAAAGAGTTTTGGAAAGAGTATGTACTTGAGGGTAACCTGTGCCTTTTACCATAGCCTGGAGCAACAAGCAGTGGTTGTACTTGGCATGGAAACTGCCCTGGCAGGCAGCGTGTCTGTGCTTTCTCCTGTAAGGTGGGATTGCAGAACTCGTGGTCTGTGTAAGCTGTAAGCCGTCTCTTCGAGCAAAGTCGGTTCCCGTTTCATAGAGACTTTTGCTTTCGTGAAGAATTACGAGTGAGAAGAGATGCACTGATTTTCCCTCTACCACATGCCGACCGTGTGCAGGAAGTGGAGTTTTTAATAGATTCTGTGTAGAAACTGTTTGATCGCATTAGAAGTGAGGTTATGAGGAAGTGAAGCTTGTGTCAAGTAGTAAATGCAGTGTTGAACTGAAATGGTGATAGGATTGGTACTGCGTGTGTCCTCGTGTTTCGGGATGATTGTTTTTATTTCAGTGGATTAATGAATTTACTGAAAAGAAGAAAAGATAATGTTGTGGACTTACTTTTTCTCTTCTGAAATGCTTTTTCCTTGCTCCTTTCTTGCTGTCTGTGGCTTTTCCTTTACCATTTTGTCCTTGAGGAGCTCTGCAAATAGGCAGCGTGTGTTGTCCTCTTGCCAGTTCTCAGACGTACCGTGCTGTGAAGCTGCTGTGGGTCTGCAGGACACCTCCTTAATGTGCGTTTCAGATCTTGATAATGCCACAGTGTGTATGGGATTTGAATCATAGTATCACAGAATGGCCTAGGCTGGAAGGGACCTTAGAGATCATCTAGTCCACCCTCCCTGTCGTCGGCAGGGACCCCTCTCAACTCGATCAGGATACTCAAGGCTCCGTCCAACTTGGCCTTGAACACCTCCAGGGAGGGGGCAGCCACAACATCTCTGGGCAATTTATTCCAAAGTCTTGCCACCCTTGTACTGACGAACTTCTTCCTAAGATCCAGTCTAAATCTATTCTCCTTGAACTTAAACCCATTTGTCCTTGTCCTATTGGTGGACACTCTTGTAAAGTCTTTCCCCAGCCTTCCTGTAGGTTCCCTTCAGGTATTGGAAGTCTTCTCTTTTCACGACTGAACAATCCCAGCTCCCGCAGCCTGTCCTCGTAGCAGAGGTGCTCCAGCTCCTGGATCATCTTTGTGGCCTCTTCTGAACAGGCTCCAACAGATCCACATCCCTCTTATGGTGGGGACACCAGAACTGGACGCAGTATTGAAGGTGGGATCTCACAAGAGCGGAGTATAGGGGGAGAATCACCTCTCTTGATCAGCAGCAAGCTTAGTAGAGACTGTCACATCTGTCTAGAGGTTTTGATGGATTTAACAGGGTTTCAGCAAAGAGAGGGACAGATATTTGATGAGGAGAAAAGGTCCTGCATCAGGTCTACACACAGACTTTTGCAGGTGTTCAGGTTTGGTGTGGGGTTTGGATTTTTTGGAATGAAAGTATATTCACAACCCGATCTTTGTGTCTACAAGTCAAGGCTTATTCCTGTCATAGTAGAGGAAGTGCTCTGAACGCATTCCCTGTAGTAGTGATTACCAACTGTCAGTCTGAAATTTTTACCTAGAAAATGTGATATGACAAGAAATAAGGCTCGCTAATCCTGTATAAGTAAACAATACTATTATAGCTATTTACGTTGTGTTTTTATTCCAGAAGGAATGATAATGCCTACTCTGTCAATAAGTCTGTAACGAGAAGACAGCCTGCTATGCTACTTGCTTGCCATGTGCTTTTTAAACTTAGATGTTTCTGTTCTGTCACTTAGCGGTGAACATCATCGAATATCTCAGATGATGTAGGTAAGTCAGAAAGTTGATATTGTTGTTGATGCCCTCAAGAGACTCCATTTGGGAAAGCAAAGAAAAATGCAGTGAGTAGTAGGGGAGAAATGACAGAGCTGCCTTTTGTTTGCCTAATCTAGGAAGAGGTACAAGAAGGGGGACAATTTTGGCTTGTAAGAAAACCTTGCCCAAATTTCACAATATCTTTTTTTTTCTGCTAATCCGGTGAAGGTCTTTTATTGCTCTCAGTCTACAATGTTTATGTGGAAGATACCTGGTCTGTGTTGCAGCCTTTCGCGTTGGTAGGGATCAATTTTCTTTGCAAACTTTTGTTTATTTTCTCCCAAAGACTGTTGTTTTTGTGCGGTGTGAGTTTTTTTGTTTTTTTTTGTTAATTTTCCCCTGAAGGAGATTGAAAAGAGGATCCTACGGGAAGAGAGTTCCCAGGCTGCTCCTTCTTTACATCAACCTAGATAATGACTGGTTGGAATAGTTCCCTGGTACTAAGAAGCGAGAAATCCCCATATGGCTCTATTGACCTTGGTAAGGGGGAGGATAACAGCATCTTTGTATGTGAAGCCTGGTACATGGCAACATTTTCACCCCAGAGTGACTAGATTTCACCAGATTGCACCCTGCCTGTATCCATAGGCTCAAGGAAGTCCTGTGAAGCTCTCTCCCCCGTGGTGCCAGCTCTCACAGTCTAGTGAAGCTGAAAGACATTTTGCTTGGGCAAAAAACATTCAGTGGAGAGGTGTGTGACCGGACCTTCTGCTGCTTTGTGTGGTTACTTTTGACATAATTTAGTTGTAACGCGTCAGAGTTCTCACTGCTAACAATTTCTATGTGTGTTACTAATTTCCTTATGTACATACTGTGATAAACCAGGCTCCGTGTCCTTATTTTTTGGGAGGTGTGTTTACCACAAACTCTTCAGTCTTTACAGTTCATCAAATCCTGCTTGTGTTGTCAGATATGCCTAAATATTTTACGTTGTTAGTGTCTGGATGTGAAAACAAAGGTATTGATTTTTCTGTTTCTTGTATGCTCTTAAGATCACTAGGTTTGCAAATGGTTAACCAGGTAATGTTTTTTTGTTATCAGCTGCATAAACAAAGATAGAGTTCCCTATGATGCATATCTCACATAGGAATTGGTGCGATCTTTGCTGGATGGTTAGAAAACCCCTTAGAAATTGAGTAAATATTAATGAAAAAGTGTTGTGGGCTGCAGATAACATCTCAAAATTAAGTTTAAAGGGAGAATTCAAAAAATGTTTGGTTGGAACTAGAGCCATCAGGATCATAACAAGCCCAAGTTAGTTAAAATTCTCTGATGTCCACAGCAGAATGCCAGTGTTTGAGTGTTATGTATCGTACTTGTTTGACCTTTGTATCTTTTTTTCAGAAATCAGACAAGTTTTATTTTATTATGATGTTTTTCTAACTGTCTTAATGTTCACAGAGCAGTAGATGTACTCCACCTCCAAAGTCCGAGCATGGTGAACCGTGGAGACAGAGTGATGCCTCTATTTTGTCTATTGCATGCAATATTAATGAATTTCCATGAAAGATGACCTCATTAGTTAATAGTAACAACTAATAGGTAGTTCTGTACCTTTCTGAGCAAAATTTTAGCTATTTTTCTTTGCTTCTCATTTCCTACCTGCCAAACTTTTGAACGTGTTATTCCAATAAAGACACGGAGGCTGCTGTACTATCTTATTAATTGTAGAAAAGTAAGTAACTGTCAGTAACACTTTAAAAACTTGTTAGCCAGATGCGTGTCTATATATAATGTGTTGCTCAGTTTTGTTGGCTTCAGCAGAAATTTATCATTCTCTTTGAAATGTGGAACATCTTAAAGGAAAGAAAGACTCTTAGCATTTGCAAACCCCATGATACAAGGAGAACTCAGTTTGCAATCTTAAAGAGAAGCAGTCAGGCCCAAGAGACATCACTACTGGACTAAGAGAAATGTTTGCCAATCAGCAATATATAATGAATAATGAACAATATTTGTCATCTCCCCGAAAGTGGGGCATTGCAATGCAGATGGTACAGCTGTTATTCTTTAATTGCAGCTGGATTAATAAAATGGAATTTTTACAGCCCGTTTGCAATATACCACTGGGGAATACGTTTTATTACCACTTTGGGTGTCTTTTAGTTAATAAATTTGTGCCTTTTGAGCATAAGTGTTTGGCTTCAAATCCTAGATACAAGTTTATTAAAAATTGTAATAGTTCTTGGAGACTATAAAATGAAATGAAGTGCACAAAATGTGTGTTTCCACTGCTTGAGTTTAAAACCATTTTTTACTTGACTAATTTCAATGTTTTCAACAAGAGAAAGTATTGCATTTAAATAATTATTAAATATTTAACCATCCAGACATATAGCATTATTTTCAAGAGATGATTTATATTTGTTAGTAATTAAAGATTCAGACTGGCTCTGAGAGGATGTAATCGTAATATCTAATCCTTAAAACTTGCACAATGTTTATGCAGAGCAGTGGCACTGCAGGGAAGCAGAACTAATATTTGAAGTCAGAAACAAGAGCGAGACAGTAGTTCAATGATCTGATTTGCAGAATAAGACTGACGTGATCAAAAATAGTTGACTTTGAAGGATAAACTGGGTCTTACTGCTGGTTGAAGGGACTCTCCTATTAGAATTGGGGCTAAAGCAGTTTTTGACTGCTGGCTAATTTCCCTTTCCTTATCACAGGCAAACTCTGAGCAACTACCAAAGCGACCCCTCGACAAAACCCCTTCCCTGCAGACTCCATCAGACACCCAGCGTGATTTCTCAGTTACCTAAGCTCAAGGTGCTGCTGTCCACGGTCATATTCTTGCCTCTCTTTACTGTTTGTATTAAGCAGCTATTCCCCACTCCATTAGTATGACATATGGTGAAACAAATAGATTTCTTAGTTTTGAGACACAAGATCTTTGCCTTCACATTCATCATTTTGGGCTTTTAAGATAGTGGTATACGAAGGTGAAAAAGGTACCACAGTGTAGATGTTGCTTGTTGATGCTGCAAACCAGGTAGTGGCTAGTTTGTTGGATTTTTGTTTTTTGTTTTTTCCCCCTTGCCCTTTCTCCTGTTTTCTAGGCAATCCATCTGAGTCGGTGTAAGTTAAGGGTTGGTATTTTGGACTGACAGAAGTTGAAGATACTCTCCTAGAACTGGGTCAAGATTTGAAGATTTGTTGACTATAATTTGATTAAATAAGCATGGTCCATGGTCATTTCCAGTCTTGTTCCTTTCACAGCACAGTGTTATAAATCAGCTGGTTAAATTGAGCAAACATTGCTAGAATGAAGCAAGCAAACAAAACCCCCATTCTACTGCTAACATAACTTACTAAAACCATGCTCACTGTCCTCTGTGTTAAAAAAAAATAAAATTGTTTTGGCAAACAAGATTCCTAGAATCCTTAATCCTTGCCCTGTCAGACTCAGGGTGAAGGTTGAAGAGAGAAGGATGCCTAGAAAAGATGATACTCTACACTATTCAGAAAAACCTCAATGTTGGTATTAGATTTTTGCCAAAAAAATTGATTCTCCTGCTTGTTAATGTAGTGCTTATGAACACAGGTGAGGTAAGTGTTTGCAGCAACCAAACCCATTTTATGCGAGGTGCACTGTAATCTTGCAGCTGGTGTCTAGCGATCATACATAGCTACAAACAACTAAATATGCCTTTTTATAAGTGACAGTTTTTACCATAATGAGATTTGTGCTGATGTGGAGAAACAGTTTTGCTCTGATGTTAATCCATATTTTTGTTGAGTATGCTCCTGTTACTTCTTCATCGTTTTAAGGTTTTACTCTGAAAATTGGAATTGGTCTGTGATGAAGGAATCATTTCCCATCTTTATTCCAAGATAATGAGGCACAGGATGGGATTAATGCAGCCCTTCTATGGATGCATGTACAACTTAGAACAAGACTAAGGTGAGAAAAGAGGAACTTGGAAGAGCTTGCTCTGAGCAAACACTGAATGTGATGCTTCTTTGTTACCCTCCGATAAATGCTCTTATCTCTGAGCACTGGATGGAGGGGCGGGATAAAACATGAACCTAGCCCTCAGTGAAATAGAAGTTAGCTTAAAGGTGAGAGCAGAGTAAAAGGGACTATGTTAAACCTCAACTGTAATTACTGCGTCTGTGTGAGGATTTGAAGGAGCCTACACTGCACAAAACTTCTGCAGAAGAGCAGTCTAACTCTTGTCCTGCTTTTTTTGTTCTTTTTTTTTCTCGCTGCATGATGAGTGAACTCGACTGGGTTACTTCACACGTGGTGATTGTGATTGTGTGAAAGGACAATTTTTCTCTCTTTTTTAAAATTTTTTTTAAAATTTTTGAGTCTTTAGGAGATTTGGCTTTGAAAACTCAAATATGAGCAATAGGTATAAACTTGCTGTATCTCCTCCTGTGTTGAATTCTCTGAAGTCAAATTTGAAAGAGTTGGAGTGAAGCAGGGAAAGATCTAACCTTGGGACATTACTACGTGTCATGTGGCTGTCAGTAAAACAAGATCTGTCTTGCATGGGCACTTGTTCTTACACCTTGACTGTGGGAGTCATGGCTGAAACCAGGTTTTCTGTTGGACAGCTTGGCATACGACTTCCCAGGTACTCAACAAAATAGCTGTAATGTTTGATTTTTAATTGGATGCAGCAGTACAGACAGATGCATACTGTTTGTATTCAGTAATATGCCAGCGGAGGTGTTGCTGAAGGATCTCCTGTGAATTAATTTTTCCTGGTAATTAAGTGTCTGAAAACTTGAGTGGGTGAATTAGGAGAAATTCTTCCTGAGTATTGCATCATCTGGAAGAGAAGGTTAAAATGTATAAAGTCCATTAAGCTGCTAACTCATGTTTGTGCCTTCTGAAAATTGTCTCCTTTGCTGTCTTTATTTTCACAGGCACATTAAGATTGAGGGGTACTGATTTAAAGCACAGTAGTAATTTAGATTTGCTTGTGGTGTTAGCATTCAGATTTGTATTTATTTATTATTCTCAGGCACTAAGGAAATTGGCCGCGAGCATTTATATTAAGTATTGTTCTGTATCCACATTTTTCGGTGTGTTCACTGCTGTGGTATTATACATCCTTTGTGAATGCAAAGATGCTTATGGAATGTTAAGGCTGATTGTATTTAATTTCATGTCAAGGACTCCCTGCCTTAGTGTTCAGCTGAGCTATTGTGAGTAACCCTCAGTCTTGAACACCAAAGTGCTTTTTTTTTTTTTTCCCTGTGTGTGATGCGAGTGTTTTTTTGTGGATTCAAAGCGTTTTTTTGGCGTATATTTTAAAATGCACAAAGAACTGGGCTTTCGGCTGTTCAGACCTGGCGAAGCAGTTTTGCTTTGCTGCTGTTGGGACTTCCTGAAGTGGTGTGTGAAAATCTTGGTTGTATGATTCAGGTTATGGGGTGGATATCTATGGACCTTAAGAGTTCTGTGTATTTTCTTTCTTTTTATGTGTGTGTATATATGTGCATATATATCTGTGTGTGTATATATATATATATATTTTTACACACTTATATATATATACGCACACACGTGTATATATATATATATATATGGACCTTAAGAGTTCCATTTTTATTCCAATTTTATTTCATTTTATATATATATACACACACACACATAATAAGCATGTATGTTTCTTATGGAAACGTGTTGGACTTCAGTCATTGAGCATTCATACTAATTTCTTGTGTCATTCTCAGTGTTGGGCTATATATGAAGAAGATTTCTGTATTATCCTTTTAATCTTACTAGTGTTCTGTAATAGGAAAGCCAGCAGGATGATAAAATTCAGGAAATAATTTGGCCACAATTAAATGGGAGGCAAAAGTACAATTTTGAGGGCTAAATTGGATTCTTGTTTAAAATGCGTGCAGTAGAAGGATACAGCAGACTTCAGGAAGCGTAAAAAGCAGTTACCCAGCGTCAGCATTTAGTCACTTGTTAATACTGTATGTGAGTTCTAATTACTTCTGTAGTTTGTCATTGTTTAACACATTCAAATCTAATTGGCCAGAAAATTTTTCTTGGATCGTCATAGTCTCTGCCTATGTTTTTACTGTTATTGTTCCATCTTCTTTTTCATCACCCCAACCTTTGCTGCTTCATTAAGTCTTAAATTAGACTTTGATAATCAGTCTGTTTTATTAGGATTATCAAAAGAAAGAAATATACACAGCAGAGTCAACAGGGATGCTCCAGCATCATATTTTATTTCATGCTTAGCAGTTCCTTGAGACTTATCAAAGGCAGGGATCCTTTATTTGTAATTAAATGCTCCTCACTTTAAAATCATGACTAATAAATGTCAAGTGCAAGAAGAGGCGCTATTATTCAGTGAAAGTCCTTGGATATGTTTTAGGGTGAAAATGTGTAGGCATGAAGGCTGTTAGTTTTTGAAATGTTGTAGGCTTGCTTTCATTACAAAATCCTAAAGTTAACCACTTCAGATAAAGCTCCAAAGTCATTGAAACATTTGGGGAGCTCTTCTTACCCTACAGGAAGCTCTTGACATTTGTGGTAATTAAAAGCGAAGGTATCTATTAAGTACTTAAGTTGTTCAAATAAACACCCAAGTGGTGTGCCACTGGAAGAGTCATGTGTACCTTAATTAGAGCTGGTCAAAACTCTTCACTGAAGCTGTTGTCTGGGTTTGGTGATGGTTGGGTTCTTATGTTTTAATGAGACCCAAAAACGTGGAGGAGGCATTGACATAAGTGCTCTAGGAGCGACCTGGAATGAGGTTCGCTCTTCAGAAATATTCTTGTGATTGGCAGTTCCAGCTTGGTTGTTGCAAAGCAAGGATTTGCAGTTCCTTCTCTGTCCTTCGCTCTTGTATGTGTGTCTTATCGTCTGCTTTGGGGTAGGTGCTTCTGTGCCCTGTGTGCATTGGGTGGGTTTTTTCCTGACATTGCTTTTTAGTACAGTTTTAAAGGCTGCAGGAATTAGGTCTATCTTGTAGAGAAAAACGTTATTGCCACTTATATGAGCTTTCTTATTAATTTCTTGTGTCACTCTCAAATATTGGACTATACGTGAAGAAGATTTCTGTAATATCCTTTTAATCTTACCAGTGTTTTGTAACCAGTAAAGCCAGCAAGAAGATAAAATTCAGGGAGTAATTTGGCCACTGTTAAATGTAAATCTGTTTGACTCAAAGTTGCAGAGTGCATCCAAAATGTTTCCTATTCTGTTTATTTTTGTCTATTACGATAAAATTTGGGTGTTTTCCTGCTGTACAATGAGATAGTCTCTAGACTTGATTTGGGTTTTTTATTGGCTTTTTTGTTTTCTTTTTTTCTCCTCTCTTGAAAGAAAAATAGTGTGTGGATTTTGATTTATCTGACACTTAAGGTTGCATCAAAACCTATCTGGTTGAACTAACATAGAGCAGATTTGTGTTATACAGTAATATCACTGTAATTGAAGCACAGCAATAGAAATAGCATTGTCATTGGAAAGGCAGTTTCTTTCCAGTGATGAAAGACTCCCCTACTAAATACTAAAGCCTCTTCCCACTTTGTTTTTTTTTCACACCAGACAGTCCATTTGATGGTGATGGAAATAACCAGCATAAAATACTGAGTAGCAGAGAAAGCTGTAACACTTTATAATAAATAATAATAATAACAAAAAATTACTTTGGGGGCTCCATTTGGATTCAGCTTAGAAATTTACTTTACAGGATGTTATGGAAAACGTATTCAATGCATTTCATGAGAGATATTCAAACATGTAATTTTAAAAATTTGATAAATATGGCAGTCTCCCTCCTCTGTAAATGCAAGTCTTTTCAGGGTACTTTTCCATGTATTAGCTTTTTTTATCCTTAGTTTTCCACACGTGCCCTGGAGAAAAGCATGCAATTCACTGTTACTCTGAGGTAAACTGGATTTCAGTGTAGTCTTGTTTCAAATGAAATGAAATTGTTTATTAGTTTTGCAGTTCTGGAGAGCAGAGGCACCCTTGGGTTTTTATTGAGCTAGTGAGGGGATACGTTAGTCTATACGTCCAGAGAGGACTGATGCTAATTGGGCTTTTCACTTTGATAAAGTCCTTGGTTTCAGTGATGATACGCAGGTCAGCCGAATCTTTTAATTAAAAGAAAAATAAATTAAAATCCTATGCTGGAATTACCTAACTGTTGAGCAGTTTACATATGCAAGTATGCTCTCTTGTGGTAAGCCGTTTTATTGAATTCTCCACAAGTTCTCAATTTTGACCAATTTTATTGAAAACGACAGTTTTCTTAATCGATGATTCTTTCGTCGTGCCATGTATTTTAGCAGGGTTTACAGTGTGATGTGACAGCAGATCTTTGGATGGGGTGTCTGTGACTGTATATTTGGAAGTTCTGTTCTGTGCCGTGAGCTTTTCTGGTAGCATCCAGCTTGCTGTGGAATGAGGTGCTGTTCGACTCACAATGAGATTTGGGGTGAGATGCTTGTAGAGCCTCTGAACATCAAGTTGTAAAGGCAGAGGGGTTCTCATTTTGCAGCATCTTTATCTACTTCTAGTAACTGCGTGATTTGTGCCTCTTACGACGGGTAAGATGCTGGTTAATTATGCTGAGTCTTGGAAGTTTAGTCATAGAATCATAGAACAATTCAGGTTGGAAAAGACCCTTGGGATCATCAGTCGCTCTAGACTTGTCCAGTAATCAAGAGATAAAGTCAAAACAACATGGACTTTGCACTGGTGTGGATACTCTGGGGTGGTGTGAGCTGCTAAGGGGTGTTCCTTTGCTCAGCACTGCAATAGTACTGTCACAAGTCTACGTAGACATTCAAGAAGCATAAAACCAAATACGTTTCCGTTGCTTCCTCTCGAAAAAATCAGCAAGACTTTTAATCTTCATGATTAGCCTAACATCCAGGAAGTATAATTTAATAAATAGTTAAGAAACCTGTAATCCTCTAAATATATCTCTTATTGCAACTGGGGGTTCTACCCAGATTTTTACCTACTGAATAATTTATATATAAATGTCTGTGCTCTCTTGCCTGGAGGTGAGGATAGCCAAATGTCAGTGAAAACATAAGGCTGTGTTCAAGTGATCTCAGTCATGCAGGTCTGTGTGCTGTTCTTCCCTTCAAGGGAAATAAAGTCCTGAAGAAGAATGTCAGAGAACGTTTCTTGAAGGCTGTGAAATTCTGGACTCAGACCCACAAACATTCTGCGTAAGCACAACTGCCATTGACTTTGGTGGAAGTTTTGGGAGCTTGATGACTCAAAGATCACATTCCCGTGGTCACAGAGGTGATTTGATGTGCGCTGCCGTGCATGAACATTTAATGTCAAAACAGTCAATTATTCAGCAAGTGTGGGCTATAGTAGAATGATCTCATTTGGCACGGAAGTTGCATAATGTGTGGGAGAGTAGGAGCTGGATGGGCTAAGAGCGTGCTGGAGCAATACCTTCCTTTTACTGGAGCTTGATGTCATTGAGGAGAACAGCAGCATTTTTAAACAACTTTTTGATGCATACAGGTTTCTTCTTTTGGTATTCTTTTAATTGCAGCTATGTCGTCAGTAGCGAGGCCTCAGAAGTGCAACCAGGTCTTCCAGTTTTCTTCCATTTTTATGTAACCTGAAAGAAAGAATGAGTTTAAAAGGTTGAACCTGTGACACGTTGACTCAGCTCCTCATGAGATCTTAATAGGACCCTGAGCAGAAACCTGTGCTAGAAGCTTAATATAAATATTTTATGGAGAAATTGAGTAATATTTTAAGGAACAGAAGCTAGTTAAACAGCATCAGCAGTTTCAAAGTGTAGAAGGCAGGCGATAAACTGCCCTGTGTACAGGGATAACTTTGTATGGAAGGGTCACATACGAGTCTAGAGTTTCAAGATAATGCTCTGGTGCCGTATGTTCATACCCAATCATAGTGATGGTGTTTTACTGTGTCTTATTACACAGCATTGCTGTGCACTGTCTCTTTTACCTGTACATGTGAGTGTTTTCAGCCGATTTTTTTTTCCCATGGGACTGGTGTGCTGTACTTGGCAGTCATCATCTCTCCCGTAGTGGATTTCAACTTTCAAGTTGTTGCTGTTTCCTACTGTCCTTCAGACTTCTTTCTCCTCCATGTCCTCACCCATTTTCCCTCTCCAATACTTAAAAAATACCAAGAGTTTCAAAACAAAGAATGTTTTTATTTGAGGTTTCAATTATCCACTGATCAAGTCAGAAACACTTCATCTATCTTTGGTATTGATTCGGCTTTTCTGTAGTGTATGTGTGTGTTAAATATAAGATGATACACTCTTTTCTTCTGGTTCAATATGTTCTCTTCAAGCTTTCATTCGGCTGCTTTCCTGTTGGATCAAGTTTTCTGTCTCTTCTTTCTCGCCAAAGAGTGCTGACAAGATAAATAGAGAACAAGAAAACAGCAGCTTCCGTTTTACCCTCAATGACATCAACCTGGGAAACAGGAGGATCTCTGGACTGAATAATAAATATATACATGTGTGTGAAATTTGCAGCTGTTTAGTGCTTGACTTTGCAATATTAATGCATTTTTGTTACTGTTGTATTTTCTAGACAGGTAAATAATTCTAATCCATCATGTGGTGCAGAATCATAGTCGTGCCCACAGGATTGTGCAGCATCTGGAAGCTGCAGATCTTTAAAGAGGTGCTTCTTGTTTTTGAAAGAGCAGGACCACTGGTAGTTTGTCATGTCAGTGTTAGATAAGGATGAAGGATGCACAGCTCGTTAGTGTCGTTCACATAGGCTTCCAGACGAGCAAAAGCAATTTATTGGTTGGAGTGTGTTAGACTCTGCAATAAGATTTTTGAGGAACATTGTTGACCATGACTCTCACTGCTCTCTGTATCCATTTCTGCTCTCTTTTTTGGCCTCTCCATGATCTTTCTGTTTCTTCTCCCCAGCCCTTCTGGTCCCAGTCTGCTTTTGCTGTGCTGTGACCTCAATTTTCCTAACAGCAGGCATGCTCTGGTAAGATTTCATGATTATTTTAAGCGAATTATTGAAATTGCATTTTGGAAACCTGTAGAAACATCTGCTCTTGGATGGGGAAATTCAGAATTTTAACCCATGGAACAAAAATCTGTCGGTTTTATAGGCATGTGGAACCAGATGCCGTGCAGTGATGAGGTCAGCAATCTAACATATCAACAGTCTACCCAGTATGACTGCTAGCCATGCAAGCTATGTGAAAACAACTGATAGTTTTTCCACTCTTTTCCATTCTGTCTTGTTGCCAGTTCTTCTTTTAGCATCCAATCCTCAGCACTTGGATTACTTTGTCATTTTTATTATTTTTTGGGTATGATTCTAAGAATAAATGTTTATAACACCTATTCTTTGTCTAGAAGAGTAAGAGAATGGAGGATAAGCTTCTAACAGAAACGACTTTCTGTAGTAGGTTAATGTATGAATTAATAGTAAAGGTCACTTAACTTTGGGCAGGAGGATCATATGGGAGTTGTATTGATGTTGCGACTGAAAATGTTTTAAGGCCTGAAGACCTATTTTAAATGAGTGATGCTTTATTCTTTCTCTACGTGCTTACTTTTACCCTTCTAAAGATGGAAAGAGTCAGCTATACTCCTTTTCCACAACGAGTAACATTATTTCTATGTTGGAAATAATCAACCAGTCGCCAAAGCTGTTTTTTTCTTCTGAGTCAGTGATTTTCAAATAATTAATTAAATTCTGTCATATGCAGAATACTTTTTTTTCTTAAAAGTGCTCTAATTTTTGTATGTCTGCCAACAAGGTTTTCTGTATATGAAACTTGAAACAAATTTCAAAGCTATCACTTTTCAGAGCCACGTTTATCAATTTGGCAGCAGTTTGTTCTGAGCTTGATGCTAAACGTGATTATTGTAAGTTGTTAGCTGTGTACACTGCAAATAACACAGATCTGCCTCGCTCTGCTAGCAAAGTGGTGTGAGGCTCCCAGGGTGGTGCTGGTTTGTATATTTATGTGACATATGCTACTGTTCAGAAATTAACTTTATTTTCATGTTTTCAAGGAAAAGAATACTCTTTGGTGGAGAATTTTAAACAATATTCCTATCCTGTGAAGAAAACCATTGAGCATCTGGAGTTGCTAGTATTTTAGGTTTTATTTCTCAAAAATGAGTTCTTACTGTTCTCTGATCCTTCAAATCAACCCCTCAGCTGACAAGCATGTAGGAATAACTGACTGCCCTTGGTATTTAACATTTAGAGGCTCTAGCTGGAGTCTGGCACCTTTTGCATTTGGTTGCTGCAATGCAAACAGCCCCATCTCCCAACCCAACCTCTGTCCCAGAGAGCTTAAAATTAAGTTTAATGACAGTGGGTGTAGCTGGGGGAGCACAAATTGCCGTGAAATATCTCTGCCTTGCACCGCAGGCAGGAGTCACATCTTCTTGTCTGTTGCCAGCCCTTCATTGGGCTCCACTGGCCCGTTAGAAAAAGCCAAGACTTCAACTTCAGTAGACACCAAAAAAAAAAATTGCAACAGGGAGGGAGGAAGAAGGTGAATTAGAGGAGGAGAGATGATGCCAAGCGTGTCCTGCCTGAGGGGAAAATCTGCAGTTGTGGCTCCAGCTGGCTTGTGCGGCAGAGACCCTGACCACAGGAATCGGGCTTTGGTTGCTGACTGTGCCAGCAGGAGGTTAAATCACACGTGTGGCGCGTGTTAGTGGCCCCCAGAGATTTCTGGATCGATCTGTTTCTTAATAATGCATAATAGGCAATCAGAGCTTTCCTGATCTCTTCCCAAGCTTAGTATCGGCGGGAGTCTTAAATCACAGTGCTGCTGGGGCTTGGGTCTGACCTGCCCTCCACCAGCGTGAGAGTGGCTTTTATTTCTGCTGGGACTGCTCCTGGGACTACTGTTACCTGGGGCTGAAGCAGTGGAGAATCAAGCTCTGTGTTTGGAACAGTAAATCACCTTTCGGTGGCCTTTCAACAGGTGTGACGGTGCACCTACATTTTGTTAAAAAGTGTATTTAAAAAAAAAATCGGTACAGTTTTTAGTTTGTTTTTTTTTTCTTCCGGTGTGAACAAGAATATTTTACATTATAGCCAAGTTGTGTGCTTTGTCCTGCTTCATCTTTGCTCTCATTGACAAGTCTCTTTTGTGGAATAGTTTAGGATGGAAATTTTACTTTGGATGGTGAACTAAGCAGAACTTTGCAATTCTGATGTCACCTCTGTTCCACCTATTGGAAGATTGATTTTTAGCAATGTATGCTCGTAAATCAATATGATCTTTACTGATACTTGAAGTCTGAGAGAGCAAACTGCAAACACGTTGCAGTAATGCAGGGGGTTTAATTAGAAACTGAGCAAATGAGATTTCAGAATTAGTTATTGCTGTTTGACACCATGTGCAATACTTGTCTCCAGGACTACAAGGATTAATAATTGCTGCTGTAAAATAGGTGTTTTATCCTTTGGCTTTGAGAGTATTTAACTGATAGCATAGGCTAATGGAAGTGTGTGTAATTGTGTTACTATCGGTATTGTGTGTAAGTCCTCATTGTGCAAACTGGTTATTAGTTATCTGATTTTGCGTTTGACAGCATCAAAAGGTAATTGGACTGCTAAAATAATGCACCAGCAGCCATAGTATGAAATTTGCCTTATAGCAATAATATAAGTTTTGCTGTTTTTATCATCTTCTGGCTATTCTTTTTTTTTTTCTTTTTTTCCCCTCCTAGTACAAATACAGTTAGTCATGGCTTTTCCGTGTGTGAGTTCTTTAATACTAACAAAAAAAGAAAAAGCTATTGGAGAGAACTCATTTAAATTTGCTCAGGAAGTAGGAGAATGGCAGGCTATTTTTGATATTTTGAGTAAAATGTTTAATGTTTTATTTATATCTAGCATAATAAATATGCTGACCAATAATAAGTCAGCAAAACTCAGTGTGGCTGAACTGTTCAAAATGAATCAGCTCCTATTTTTCCTCTAATCTTGGACAGCTGGTAGGCTGCCAGCGCTGCAGTTCACCACGTGGCTATCTCTATGCCGGGTTTGTCCAGGGAAGATGAAAACCAGAACGTGCTTGTCCAGGCAAGGAGGAAGAGTCTGAGATGCAGGTCCCACATCCATGACATGTCATAGCATCATGAAGGTTGGAAAAGACCTCTAAGATCAACTGTCCCAACCATGCAGGCAGAACCGTGTGGCAATCGCACATCGTAGCCATGTTGGGCTCTTCTCCTGGGTAACTAGTGACAGAACGAGAGGGCACAGCCTGAAACTGCATCAGGGCAGGTTTGAGCTGATCTCAGGAAGCCCTTCCTCACAGAGAGGGTGCCCAGGCACTGCCCAGGGAAGGGGTGGAGTCACCATCCTTGGAGGGGTTTAAGGAGAGGCTGGATGTGGCACTTAGTGCCGTGGTCTGGCCGATGTGGTTGTGGTGGGTCATTGGCTGGACTTGATGATCTCAGAGGTATTTTCCATCCTCAATAATTTCGATTCCGTGATCTTCTTTCCTGTTAAATCTGGGGCATTAAGTGCTCCTGGTCTTAAGTGGTGAGGTAGAGGAGGATGGACCCCCAGATGGGGCTGTTTCTCTGGAGGATTGCTTCATCAGTTGTGATGAAAGCAGGGCAGGAGAGGCTCTCCTTCTGACCCATCCGCTTTGTGAAAACATGGGATGACATTAATGCGGTGTCCTCTGAAGGACTAGATGAGGTAGCACAGTTTGGGGCTGGGCAGAACAACCTGACGTGATTCAGGCTAAGCTCTCCTGTGTGCAGCCTGGCTTCGTTAGCGCGGCTCGGCGTTACCAGGGAAGGTGTAACGAGCCTGGACGAGCTCGTCGATGACTGTGTTGTGTGTCTCTAAGCCACAAAACATTGTGCTGTATAAAAATGCATCGAAAACTGTTTCCGTGCTCTTTGCTGGCACTGCGGCTGAATCACCTTTCCCTGGGCTCACAAGCCCCTTGTGGTTTCCTGGAGAGAAGGAGGAGATTTTAAACTTGCAAGTCTTTAAAACCTTTGTCCGTAGACCCCCCTTCCCTGCAGCCACTGCTGAAACCCCGGAGCTCAGTGTGTCCCGGCGGGGATGGAGCTGGAGGGTTAGGAATTTGTAGTGGTGAGCAGACGTGAAATGGCATCTCCACCTTTGCTGATGCATCAAGATTTATTTTCCTTTTTCTAATTTGGCTGGCTGGGCACTGGGGCAAAATGGGTAGAGGTAGGATGTAGGGTTTTTTCTCCTTACTTAAAAACAACCTGGGCCCCCAGACGGTGTGTCTTCCTTGAAATGAAATATATTTTTTTTTCATTGCCAATTTATGAACGATATAAAGAATTTAATAAAAATACTGATGGATGGTTATCTATAGCTGTCCTGGTTTTGGTGGTGTTTATAACTTAGCAGTTACAAAATACAACAAATTACTGATAAAAACAGTTGTAAAGTCTAGAAGTTGACTTTTTACTACGTTTTATGATTTAATCCTATTTATAGAGAGAGACACCTTTTCACAACTGGAATGAATCTTGATGAATATACAAGTAAAAACATAATATATATTATCAGATTTTTTTTTTCCAAAGGAGAAAATGTAAAACATTTTGAAGATGAACCTGTTATCTTTGTTCTGTCGTTGAGAAATCTGCTTTTCCTCTTATTTACTTTATTTCTTGTGTCTGAATATGCTGAGTGTATGAACCTTCCTTTTTCTTAAAGGAGAGAATATCTTAAAGCTGAAAATACGGTGTGTGTGCCCACTAAAACTGATGAACTGATACTACCGTCCTGGTGTAATGTCAGAGGACATAAAGGACGTATTCCAAAACCTGTTAAAAGTGAAGTTCTGTAAACTTCACTGCATTTTGGACTAGGCTGGGAGTGAAACGTATCGCTTGAGTATATCACTACAAGTTATTTGTTCTCCTTTGAAATATTCCCCTACTTTCGTCGTCTCGGGCTACGCGCTTGCTGCCTTGAAATACTGCGGTGGGCCTTCTGCGCATTCTGTGGTGGTCTAAACCTGCAAATAGTTCTTTTATCTCTGTATCAAAGACTAGGCTGTGGCTTTAACATTGACAAGAAGCTTTTGGAGACAAGGACTGACCTTTTGAAACCGGTACAAAAGAGCCCCCAGGGGATCCCATTAGGAGCAGAGCAGGCAAGTAACGGCTTCTTCCACCCAGCCCAGATCCAGCCTTCTGCAGCTCCTTATTAAGGGACTTTGTAACTAAGCCCAGTTTCTTTGGCCTCTTCTTTCAATTCAACGCAGCCCTTTTTGTCTTTAAGTGCTAGATATTTAGTTATTTTTCTCTGGATGTATAAAGGCAAACTGCTGGAGTTGCCTCAGAGGCAAAGCGTGATGCCAGCATAGGGTCCCTGTTCCTCTCCGTGTTGTCACTTGTAGTGGCTTGTCCTTCTTCCAGCCCTTTGTTGAGGACCAAAGATGCAGA
The DNA here is from genome assembly GCF_000703405.1 of Apaloderma vittatum. Lineage (NCBI taxonomy): Eukaryota > Metazoa > Chordata > Aves > Trogoniformes > Trogonidae > Apaloderma > Apaloderma vittatum. The sequence continues at coordinate 3,132 of NW_009708472.1, read as the reverse complement.
GTGGATCCAGCAGGTGCTACAAGGGGCAGTGGTAGCACTGAAATTGCTTCTTGATTCCCAGCTGGGCACTGGCTACAGCGATGTATCCATCAGACTGCATTTGCTGTTGAGATTTGAATTGCCTGTATTGATTTTTCTCATACACTTACTATAAATATGCACCCCTCTACCCGTAATGTAAGGTAATGTAAGAAGTGCTATGACTAGATGCTTTCTGGAAATTTTAGATGGAAGAAATAGGAAGGGGGAGATAGATTGGGTTATTTTAATGGTGTTGTTCCTCCATAGAAACTTCTAGTTTTCTTAAAGTTTGATTTTATTTTATTTTTAATTGGCCAGACTTCCCTGACTCTGAAATAGAGGGGTCCCTGGAGATGCTTCCTTTTTTTTCTCAGGTTTAATCTATCATGTCTTTAAACTTCACTTGGAAGTGGTAAAATAGGAAAATATTTATCACCTGTAGATAGGAGCTGATCATTTTCAGTAGCAGGACTGGAGATTCGTTGTATGCGTTAGTTGTATATATTTTGTCTGATAAAAAAGCATGAGTTTTGAGAGACCTTGTACAAATTAAAAAGATGCAGCAATTTCTCTGTTGTGCTGTGGTCTGAGAGCTTGATAGTGATCACGATATGCCCTTGTTCTATTTGCTCAGGGCTGCAGATTTCTGAGCTTTGTAGCAATTGTGAATCCAAGGGTGAAGTTGCCTGAGAAATACCGAATCTGTGCCTAACTTTCTGCCTTCTGGTAAATAAGGGAGGGCGAACCTGTCAGCATGTGCTGTTTGAGCTGATTGCAAGTCAGAGATCTTGCCATATGTCACTAATAGAGTACCAAGAATTAGAACAATATTGGAACAGCACTATTTGGATGACATTTTAATTATTTCAAACATTGTAATCAAACCTGGGTTTGAGGGTAGTAACTTCAGATTATTGTAGCACTTCATAGAGGTGATTGCTTTTCCTTCTTCATCCTTTGGTGAAGAAGGAAAAGTGTCTTCTGTCCAGTCATTTTGCTTTCAGGTTCTGTGTTCAAACTTTGGATTGAAAATATCAATTCTTTTCAGAGGTTGAATGATGTTGTGGGGAAATTATGATTTTCTTGAAATTCTTCTTTTCATCATCTAGTGGCATGGGTGCATATTATTGCCTACAAAGGTTTGTGCAGAAATTGTAAAGATGTATTTGGATGGAATGTTTTTTTCTGAAATGCTTTTCTTCATTGGGAGAGTGGGAGAAATCCATGGTAGTTATCAAAATTTACTGCAATCATACTTGTGTTTAATGGTTTTCAAAATCAGAAAAGTAGATGAAAGGAGTCAAAAAGGATGTTTCAAAACTGTTGAAAATCCATGCTTACAATGATGCCTAGACTATTGTTCTAATCTGCTTTAAGTCTATGGCAGGTCATAATAGTGGGCGAGTAATTTAAATGTGCAATAAAGCAATCCCATTACTTGGAAATAACAGAATATTTTCAGCTTTTGTGCTTAGACAAAGACAGTTTAATTGCAGTAAGCCCTCCTGCAAAACAGTAAAAAAAGTCAAAGAAGAAAATGTTGATTCTGAAATCCGAAAGTGGAATTTAGCTCTGTATTTCTTACCTGCACCCGACTATGCAAATTGTTCTTTTAATCAAGATACTTTGAACACTAATCATAACAGCAGAAAATACAGAGCAGAAGCATATATCTACTTGATCACGTTTATTTGTGAACTCCCTGCTTTTACAAAGACTGGACTGACTGCACAGCTGCCTTGGGATCATATTTTGGGCCGTCGAAGATGGTTTTCTTGGCAAGGTTGAGCCTGCCAGAAATCATCTCCGTTGTTTTACTGCCCCGAGGGTTTTCACGTCACACAGCACCTGCCTGACCGCATGGATGTGACGGTTCAGGGCAGTCGCACTGGGCAAAGAGCAAATCAGAGAAGAAAGTAAGAAAGAGATACCCAGAGATGGTGTATTTGGAAAATGACTGTCACTGGCTGGAGCCCTTCTGATGATGGATGTTGCAAGAGAGCAGCTGAGGGTGATCGCGGCTGCTGCCAATAAGGAGCTCTGCCATTAACAGCTGCCTTTAAACTTTGCCCTCGACCTTCTCCTCAATTACACCCTCTGTGTGTCTAATATTTAACTGACAGGGTAGACCCAGTAGCTGAAATATTAAATGGCTTGAAATGCCAATGCTGAAAGCTGGAAAAAAAAAAAAGGAGGAAAAAGCCAATTTTCTTTGCTCTGCTACTCTCACGTGTTCACTACAAATTACTGTCTCCGTCAGGTCTTGGGCTGGGACATTGGTTGTTCTTGTCCCTTCAAAGGGCAAAGAAGGGAGAGATACACACTGCACGGGTGTGCAAACCCTCAGGTGTTCTGGTGAGGTGCTGGCAGCAGGGGAGTACTAGAGAAGAAATCTTCAAAGCCTTTGGATTGCAAATGATGACATGGGTTTCAATTAGAACTTATTCTGTGTGTAACAGTGTGTTGGATGAATACAACCTCTCTGCAGGAGGTGGAGCTGCGCATCTGGTTGCAGGTACTTGGAAGGCTTTGAGCGTGAATGTTCTGCAAATTGGGGGAGCTGTGTTTGGGAGTTTACCTCTAAAGAACCGAGAACAACAGCCCGTAGCCGTGTTGCTTTACACTAGTCCTTTACTTCTGGTGTCCTTGCTTACTGTGTAACCCACCAGTGTACTCCAAGAACCTATTGATTTTGTAGCAGATGATGTTCTCATGCTGCAGCAAATTCTGTATTTTCAGGGTTTTACGTGGTGGGTCTCTTCCACGTATGGGAATACGTTGCTCTCTCTCCTGTACGGTGATAGAATTGAAAGACCACTCTAACCCCGGTTACTTTTTGTCAGCCTTTCAAGGGAAACTCTTGGTTACTGCTGTTGCATCCCCACATAACTTGTCAGATGCCTTAATTTTCTATACTAGTACTGGAGTATGAGACAGTGTGAATAAATAAGTATAAGATGGTGAGAGTAGTAGTAGTTTCCATAGATTGTCCTTTAGAACTGTCATGTAGTGGTTTGACCCTGGCTTGGAGCAGGTATCTACACAGCTGCTCTCTCACCTCCCCTTCTCTGCTAGACCCAGGGAGAAAATGTTTCAAAGGGCTCAAGGTTT